>NC_092253.1:16760921-16975921 GCF_036320965.1 Panulirus ornatus
GGGAGCAGGTTTTGGGTGGTATTGCAGTGGGATTTATTAAAAAAGGGGGTGGGCTGTATTGTTGACTGGTTTTGGGAAGGTTTATTTAATGTATGTATGATCATTGGGGAGGTGCCTGAGGTTTTGGGGGAAAAGCGTGCTAAATGCCATTGTACAAAGGCAAAGGGGATAAAGGGAGTGCTCAAATTACAGAGGGATAAAATTTGTTGAGTATTCCCGGTAAATTAAAATGGGGGATATTGATTGAGAGGGTTTTAAGGGGATGTACAGAGGGATCAGATTGGGGGGAAAAGCAGTGTGGTTTTTAGAAGGGGTAGAGGGGTTGTGGATCGGTGTTTGCTTTGAAGAATGTTTTGAGAAATACTTAGAAAAGCAAAAGGGGTTTGTATGTAGCAATTTTTTGGATCTGGGGGAAGGCATATGATAGAGTTGATAGAATGCTTGTGGAAGGTATTAAGAAAAATTTGGTGTGGGAGGCAAGTTGTTAAAAGCAGTGAAAAGTTTTATCGAGGATGTAAAGGGATGTGTATGTGTAGGAAGAGAGGAAAAATGAGTGGTTCCCAGTGAATGTCGATCTGCGGAAGGGGTGAGTGATGTCCCCATGGTTGTTTAATTTGTGTATGGATGGGGAAGTTAGGGAGATAAATGCAAAAGTTTTAGAGAGAGGGGTGAGGATGCAGTCTGTTGGAAGTGAAAGGAACTGGGAAGTGAGTCAGTTGTTGTTCATGGGTGATACAGCTGTAGTGGCTGATTCGAGTGAAAAACTGCAGGAGTTGATGACTGAGTTTGGAAAAGTGTGTGAAAAGAGAAAGTTGAGAGTAAATGTGAATAAGAGCAAGTTTATTAGGTTCAGTATGGTTGAGGGACAAGTGAATTTGGAGGTAAGTTTGAATGGAGAAAAACTGGAGGAAGTGAAGTGTTTTACATATCTGGGAGTGGATTTAGATGCAGATGGAACCATGGAAGTGGAAGTGAGTCACAGGGTGGGGAAGGGGGGGCAAAGGTTCTGAGAGCATTGAAGAATGTGTGGAAGGTGAGAACGTTATCTAGAAGAGCAAAAATGGGTATGTTTGAAGGAATAGTGGATTTAAGAATGTTATATGGTCGTGAGGCACAGGCTATAGATAGGGTTGTGCGGAGGAGGGTGGATGTGTTGGAAATGAAATGTTTTAGGACAGTTGTGGTGTAAAGTGGTTTGATCGAGTAAGTATTGAAAGGGTAAGAGAGATGTGCGGTAATAGTGTGGTTTAGAGAGCAGAAGAGGGCATATTGAAATGGTTTAGTCACATGGAGAGAATGAGTGAGGAAAGATTTACAAAGAAGATATATGTGTCGGAGGTGGAGGGGATGAGGAGAAGTGGGAAACCAAATGGCAGGTGGAAGGTTGGAGTGAAAAAGATTTTGAGTGATCTGGTCCTGAGCATACAGGAGGGTGAAAGGTGTGCAAGGAGTAAATTGGAATGATGTAGTATACTGGGGTTAAGGTGCTGTCATTGGATTGAACCAGGGCATGTGAAGCATCTGGGGTAAACCATTGAAAGTTTTGTGGGGCCTTAATGTGGAAAGGGAGCTGTGGTTTCGGTGCATTACACATGACAGCAAGTAACTGAGTGTGATTGAATGTGGCCTTTTGTTGTCTTTTCCTATCACTACCTTGCATGTGCCCAGGGGGAGGGGAGGGGGGGGGGGCATTTCATGTGATGCTGGGTGGTGGTGGGAATGGATGAAGGCAGCAAGTATGAATATGTATATGCTTATTTTTTATTTATTATACTTTGTCACTGTCTCCCGTGTTAGCGAGGTAGTGCTAGGAAACAGACGAAAGAATGGCCCATCCCACCCACATACACATGTATATATATATACACGTATACACGTCCACACACGCACATATACATACCTATACATGTCAACATTTTTTTTTTTTTTTTTTTTTTGCCGCTGTCTCTCGCGTTTGCGAGGTAGCACAAGGAAACAGACGAAAGAAATGGCCCAACCCACCCCATATATATATATATATATATATATATATATATATATATATATATATATATATATATATATATATACACAGACATATACATATATACACATACATAATTCACACTATCTGCCCTTATTCATTCCTGTCGCCACCCCGCCACGCGTGAAATTAAAAACCCCCTTCCCCCGCATGTGCACAAGGTAGCGCTAGGAAAAGACAACAAAGGCCACATTCGTTCACACTCAGTCTCTAGCTGTCATGTATAATGCAACGAAACCACAGCTCCCTTTCCACATCCAGGCCCCACAAAACTTTCCATGGTTTACCCCAAACGCTTCACATACCCTGGTTCAATCCATTGACAGCACGTCGATCCCGATATACCACATCGTTCCAATTCACTCTATTCCTTGCACGCCTTTCACCCTCCTGCATGTTCAGACCCCGATCACTCAAAATCTTTTTCACTCCATCTTTCCACCTCCAATTTGGTCTCTCTCTTCTCCTTGTTCCCTCCACTTCTGACACAGATATCCTCTTTGTCAATCTTTCCTCACTCATTCTCTCCATGTGACCAAACCGTTTCAAAACACCCTCTTCTTCTCTCTCAACCATACTATTTTTACTACCACACGTCTCTCTTACCCTTTCATTACTTACTCGATCAAGCCACCTTACACCACATATTGTCCTCAAACATCTCATTTCCAGCTCATCCACCCTCCTCTGCACAACTCTATCTATAGCCCATACTTCGCAACAATATAACATTGTTGGAACCACTATTCCTTCAAACATACCCATTTTTGCTTTCCAAGATAACGTTCTCGACTTCCACACATTTTTCAACGCTCCCAGAACTTTCTCCCCCTCCCCCACCCTATGATTCACTTCCGCTTCCATGGTTCCATCCATGGCCAAATCCACTCCCAGATATCTAAAACACTTCACTTCATCCAGTTTTTCTCCATTCAAACTTACCTCCCAATGGACTTGCCCCTCAACCATACTGTACCTAATAACCTTGCTCTTATTCACATTTGCTCTCAGCTTTCTTCTTCCACACACTTTAACCAAACTCAGTCAACAGCTTCTGCAGTTTCTCACACAAATCAGCCACCAGCACTGTATCATCAGCGAACAACAACTGACTCACTTCCCAAGCTCTCTCATCCACAACAGACTGCATACTTGCCCCTCTTTCCAAAACTCTTGCATTCACCTCCCCAACAAAACCATCCATAAACAATTAAACATCCATGGAGACATCAAGCGCCCCTGCCGCAAACCAACATTCACTGAGAACCAATCACTTTCCTCTCATCCTACTCGTACACATGCCTTACATCCTCAATAAAAACTTTTCACTGCTTCTAACAACTTACATCCCACACCATATATTTTTAATACCTTCCACAGAGCATATCTATCAACTCTATCATATGCCTTCTCCAGATCCATAGATGCTACATACAAATCCATTTGCTTTTCCAAGTATTTCTCACATACATTCTTTAAAGCAAACACCTGATCCACACATCCTCTACCACTTCTAAAACCACATTGCTCTTCCCCAATCTCATGCTCTGTACATGCCTTCACCCTCTCAATCAATACCCTCCCATATAATTTCCCAGGAATGCTCAAAAAACTTATACCTCTTTAATTTGAGCACCCACTCTTATCCCCTATGCCTTTGTACAATGGCACTATGCAAGCATTCCGCCAAACGTCAGGCACCTCACCATGAGTCATACAAACATTGAATAACCTTACCAACCAGTCAACAGTACAGTCACCCTTTTTTTAATAAATTCCACTGCAATACCATCCAAACCCGCTCCTTGCTGGCCCACCTCATCCAAAACACCCTATATCTGCCACTCTATCATCAAACACATTCAACAAACCTTCAAAATACTCACTCCATCTACTCACATCACCACTACTTATTATCACCTCCCCATTAGTCCCCTTCACTGAAGTTCCCATTTGTTCCCTTGTCTTATGCTTTTTATTTACCTCCTTCCAAAACCTCTTTTAATTCCCCCTAAAATTTAATGATACTCTCTCACCCCAACTCTCATTTGCCCTCTTTTTCACCTCTTACACCTTTCTCTTGACCTCCCGCCTCTTTCTTTTATACATCTCCCAGTCATTTGCATTATTTCCCTGCAAAAATTGTTCAAATGCCTCTCTCTTCTCTTTCAGTAATAAAAAAAATGAGATAGGTAGTATATTTGAGGAAAGGAACCTGGATGTTTTGGCTCTGAATGAAAAGAAGCTCAAGAGTAAAGGGGAAGAGTGGTTTGGGAATGTCTTGGGAGTAAAGTCAGGGGTTAGTGAGAGGACAAAAGCAAGGGAAGGCGTAGCACTACTCCTGAAACAGGAGTGGTGGGCGTATGTGATAGAGTGTAAGAAAGTAAACTCTAGATTGATATGGGTAAAACTGAAAGTGGATTGAGAGAGATGGGTGATTATTGGTGCATATGCACCTGGGCATGAGAAGAAAGATCATGAGAAGCAAGTGTTTTGGGAGCAGCTGAATGAGTGGGTTATTAGTTTCGATGCACGAGACCAGGTTATAGTGATGGGTGATTTGAATGCAACGGTGAGTAATGTGGCAGTTGAGGAATAATTGGTGTACATGGGGTGTTCAGTGTTGTAAATGGAAATGGTGAAGAGCTTGTAGATTTATGTGCTGAAAAAGGACTGGTGATTGGGAATACCTGGTTTAGAAAGAGATATACATAAGTATACATATGAAGATTGCCATACAGAGGCTCTTTTCCAGTGATGACAAACCAACCAACCGTTCTGTGGAGTATTTACTTTAATCAGGACGTGAGTCAGAGGATCATCTCGTCCCCATCACATCATTCAGAGCAATACCAGTTTGCATCAGCCTTCACTCCTGCCTGCAGTAGCATGCTTTCCGACATGTTTCATGAGCTCCTTTCGCCAACGGAACTACCTTGGCCCACCAGTGATGCTACTACGTTTGTGAATCAAGAACCATTGCAACACAAACCTCGCCAGGTGGTAGAGTGTCCCGCAGTGTATCGAGACAGACTTCCCCAGAACTTTTTTAAAGGGGAAGTAAATGTTTATAGTTGTGTTACTGGAGTGATAGTTTTCATACATGGTGCTTTGACAAGAAAATAGTGAAATTGGAAAAAATGTAGCTTAGACATTGAAGCTTATTGATACAGTGGTTAAATTGATGAGAACTACTATTGACGTTTGTGTAAATAAATTAAACATTTTCCTTTTTCCATAGCCAGAGGTTGAACCACTATGTGACATTCATTTTTTTCATTTCATTTCAAGCTAGAAGTTTCAGTTTTCTAAATTGTATCTTACATTTTTCATATGTATATATATGTATGTGTGTGTGTGTGTATATGTGTGTATGTATGTGTATGTGTGTGTATGTGTATATATATATATATATATATATATATATATATATATATATATATATATATATATATATATATATATATATATTATCCCTGGGGATAGGGGTGAAAGAATACTTCCCACGCATTCCTCGCGTGTCGTAGAAAGCGACTAGAGGGGACGGGAGCGGGGGGCCAGAAATCCTCCCCTCCTTGTATTTTTTTTAACTTTCTAAAATGGGAAACAGAAGAAGGAGTCACGCGGGGAGTGCTCATCCTCCTCGAAGGCTCAGATTGGGGTGCCTAAATGTGTGTGGATGTAACCAAGATGTGAAAAAAGGAGAGATAGGTAGTATGTTTGAGGAAAGGAACCTGGATGTTTTGGCTCTGAGTGAAACGAAGCTCAAGGGTAAAGGGGAAGAGTGGTTTGGGAATGTCTTGGGAGTAAAGTCAGGGGTTAGTGAGAGGACAAGAGCAAGGGAAGGAGTAGCAGTACTCCTGAAACAGGAGTTGTGGGAGTATGTGATAGAATGTAAGAAAGTAAATTCTCGATTAATATGGGTAAAACTGAAAGTTGATGGAGAGAGATGGGTGATTATTGGTGCATATGCACCTGGGCATGAGAAGAAAGATCATGAGAGGCAAGTGTTTTGGGAGCAGCTGAATGAGTGTGTTAGTGGTTTTGATGCACGAGACCGGGTTATAGTGATGGGTTATTTGAATGCAAAGGTGAGTAATGTGGCAGTTGAGGGAATAATTGGTATACATGGGGTGTTCAGTGTTGTAAATGGAAATGGTGAAGAGCTTGTAGATTTATGTGCTGAAAAAGAACTGATGATTGGGTATACCTGGTTTAAAAAGCGAGATATACATAAGTATACTTATGTAAGTAGGAGAGATGGCCAGAGAGCGTTATTGGATTACGTGTTAATTGACAGGCGCGCGAAAGAGAGACTTTTGGATGTTAATGTGCTGAGAGGTGCAACTGGAGGGATGTCTGATCATTATCTTGTGGAGGCTAAGGTGAAGATTTGTATGGGTTTTCAGAAAAGAAGAGTGAATGTTGGGGTGAAGAGGGTGGTGAGAGTAAGTGAGCTTGGGAAGGAGACTTGTGTGAGGAAGTACCAGGAGAGACTGAGTACAGAATGGAAAAAGATGAGAACAATGGAAGTAAGGGGAGTGGGGGAGGAATGGGATGTATTTAGGGAATCAGGGATGGATTGCGCAAAAGATGCTTGTGGCATGAGAAGAGTGGGAGGTGGGTTGATTAGAAAGGGTAGTGAGTGGTGGGATGAAGAAGTAAGAGTATTAGTGAAAGAGAAGAGAGAGGCATTTGGACGATTTTTGCAGGGAAAAAATGCAATTGAGTGGGAGATGTATAAAAGAAAGAGACAGGAGGTCAAGAGAAAGGTGCAAGAGGTGAAAAAAAGGGCAAATGAGAGTTGGGGTGAGAGAGTATCATTAAATTTTAGGGAGAATAAAAAGATGTTCTGGAAGGAGGTAAATAAAGTGCGTAAGACAAGGGAGCAAATGGGAACTTCAGTGAAGGGCGCAAATGGGGAGGTGATAACAAGTAGTGGTGATGTGAGGAGATGGAGTGACTCTTTTGAAGGTTTGCTGAATGTGTTTGATGACAGAGTGGCAGATATAGGGTGTTTTGGTCGAGGTGGTGTGCAAAGTGAGAGGGTTAGGGAAAATGATTTGGTAAACAGAGAAGAGGTAGTAAAAGCTTTGCGGAAGATGAAAGCCGGCAAGGCAGCAGGTTTGGATGGTATTGCAGTGGGATTTATTAAAAAAGGGGGTGACTGTATTGTTGACTGGTTGGTAAGGTTATTTAATGTATGTATGACTCATGGTGAGGTGCCTGAGGATTGGCGGAATGCGTGCATAGTGCCATTGTACAAAGGCAAAGGGGATAAGAGTGAGTGCTCAAATTACAGAGGTATAAGTTTGTTGAGTATTCCTGGTAAATTATATGGGAGGATATTGATTGAGAGGGTGAAGGCATGTACAGAGCATCAGATTGGGGAAGAGCAGTGTGGTTTCAGAAGTGGTAGAGGATGTGTGGATCAGGTGTTTGCTTTGAAGAATGTATGTGAGAAATACTTAGAAAAGCAAATGGATTTGTATGTAGCATTTATGGATCTGGAGAAGGCATATGATAGAGTTGATAGAGATGCTCTGTGGAAGGTATTAAGAATATATGGTGTGGGAGGCAAGTTGTTAGAAGCAGTGAAAAGTTTTTATCGAGGATGTAAGGCATGTGTATGTGTAGGAAGAGAGGAAAGTGATTGGTTCTCAGTGAATGTAGGTTTGCGGCAGGGGTGTGTGATGTCTCCATGGTTGTTTAATTTGTTTATGGATGGGGTTGTTAGAGAGGTGAAAGCAAGAGTTTTGGAAAGAGGGGCAAGTATGAAGTCTGTTGGGGATGAGAGAACTTGGGAAGTGAGTCAGTTGTTGTTCGCTGATGATACAGCGCTGGTGGCTGATTCATGCGAGAAACTGCAGAAGCTGGTGACTGAGTTTGGTAAAGTGTGTGAAAGAAGAAAGTTAAGAGTAAATGTGAATAAGAGCAAGGTTATTAGGTACAGTAGGGTTGAGGGTCAAGTCAATTGGGAGGTTAGTTTGAATGGAGAAAAACTGGAGGAAGTGAAGTGTTTTAGATATCTGGGAGTGGATCTGGCAGCGGATGGAACCATGGAAGCGGAAGTGGATCATAGGGTGGGGGAGGGGGCGAAAATTCTGGGAGCCTTGAAGAATGTGTGGAAGTCGAGAACCTTATCTCGGAAAGCAAAAATGGGTATGTTTGAAGGAATAGTGGTTCCAACAATGTTGTATGGTTGCGAGGCGTGGGCTATGGATAGAGTTGTGCGCAGGAGGTTGGATGTGCTGGAAATGAGATGTATGAGGACAATGTGTGGTGTGAGGTGGTTTGATCGAGTAAGTAACGTAAGGGTAAGAGAGATGTGTGGAAATAAAAAGGGCGTGGTTGAGAGAGCAGAAGAGGGTGTTTTGAAATGGTTTGGGCACATGGAGAGAATGAGTGAGGAAAGATTGACCAAGAGGATATATGTGTCGGAGGTGGAGGGAACGAGGAGAAGAGGGAGTCCAAATTGGAGATGGAAAGATGGAGTGAAAAAGATTTTGTGTGATCGGGGCCTGAACATGCAGGAGGGTGAAAGGAGGGCAAGGAATAGAGTGAATTGGAGCGATGTGGTATACCGGGGTTGACGTGCTGTCAGCGGATTGAATCAGGGCATGTGAGGCGTCTGGGGTAAACCATGGAAAGCTGTGTAGGTATGTATATTTGCGTGTGTGGACGTATGTATATACATGTGTATGGGGGTGGGTTGGGCCATTTCTTTCATCTGTTTCCTTGCGCTACCTCGCAAACGCGGGAGACAGCGGCAAAAAAAAAAAAAAAAAAAAAACATATGTAAGTAGGAGAGATGGCCAGAGAGCATTATTGGGTTATGTGTTAATTAATGTGCATGCAAAAGAGAGACTTTTGGATGTTAATGTGCTGAGAGGTGCAAGTGGAGGGATGTCTGATCATTATCTTGTGGAGGCAAAGGTGAAGATTTGTAGAGGTTTTCAGAAAAGAAGAGAGAATGTTGGGGTGAAGAGAGTGGTGAGAGTAAGTGAGCTTGGAAAGGAGACTTGTGTGAAGAAGTACCAGGAGAGACTGAGTACAGATTGGAGAAAGGTGAGAACAAAGGACATAAGGGGAGTGGGGAAGGAATGGGATGTATTTAGGGAATCATTGATGTATATGTGTATATGTCTGTGTATGTATATGCTGAAATGTACAGGTATGTATATGTGTGTGTGTGGGCTTTTATGTATATACATGTGTATGTGGGTGGGTTGGGCCATTCTTTAATGCAGGAGACAGCAAGTAAATATCATAAATACTAAATAGATGTTGATATATCATATATATCCTCACATATATCCTCTTGGTCAATCTTTCCTCACTCATTCTCTCCATGTGACCAAACCATTTCAAAACACCCTCTTCTGCTCTCTCAACCACGCTCTTCTTATTTCCACACATCTCTCTTACCCTTACATTACTTACTCAATCAAACCAGCTCACACCACATATTGTCCTCAAACATCTCATTCCCAGCACATCCACCCTCCTCTGCACAACTCTATCCATAGCCCATGCCTCACAACCATGTAACATTGTTGGAATCACTATTCCTTCAAACATAACCATTTTTGCTTTCCGAGATAATGTTCTCGACTTCCACACATTCTTCAATGCTCCCAGAACTTTCGCCTCCTCCCCTACCCTATGATTCACTTCCGCTTCCATGGTTCCATCCGGTGCCAAATCCACTCCCAGGTATCTAAAACACTTCACTTCCTCCAGTTTTTCTCTATTCAAACTTACCTCCCAATTGACTTATCCCTCAACCCTACTGTATCTAATAACCTTGCTCTTATTCACATTCACTCTCAGCTTTCTTCTTTCACACACTTTACTAAACTCAGTCACCAGCTTCTGCAGTTTCTCACACGAATCAGCCACCAGTGCTGTATCATCAGCAAATAACAACTGACTCACTTCCCAAGCTCCCTCATCCACAACAGACTGCATACTTACCCCCTTTTTCAAAATTCTTGTATTCACCTCCCTAACAACCCCTTCCATAAACAAATTAAACAACCATGGAGACATCATGGTTGTGTGTGTGTATGGGCATTCATGTATATACATGTGTATATGAGTGGATGGGTCATTCTTTGTCTGTTTCCTGGCGGTACCACACTGATTCGGGAAACAGCGATCAAGTATAATTAAAAAAAAAGTGGATGAGAAATTGCTAGTTCCCTTCCATCTGTTGCTGTTCTTCAAAATAGTAGAATTTAGTTTACCAAGATTTTCTAGCAATGACAGATGAAGAGTAACAATGAAAATTTTGCTAAAAAAATCAAATGCTTAGCCTGTAATTTACATATTCACATCAGTTTATTTGGGCCTCGAGCATTAATTAATGGGATAAAATGAACTGCTATGTATAAATCCAGTCCTTTTCCGCAAAATTTAGTGCGGCTAGTCTCTTACAAACCAGTGAAAACATTCATAGTATCATTACAAATGCCAAATTATATCTATGTAAAACATTTAAATGGTGATATAATACAGAAAATCAAGCCGTTTCTTAAGAGTATGTTACAGTCATCTTCCACACGGGAAAACTTGGTCCTCATGTTTTGATGTTTTGCATTGCTGTTGTTCGTATCGCATATTGTGCTATGCATCATCGAGTGAGTTCATAATGAGCTGGAGAAGAGTGAAGTCACTTCATTATGACATCGATTTCAGGTACAAAATCAAGCAGGAAGAAGCAGATTTTTTGGTTGGAATACACCAGGAAGTGGCCCTGCATTGTACAATCAAGAAAGGATGAATTTACTGCAGTGTCAAGTTTGTGCTTTGGATTTTAGCATTGCACATTGAGTGAATGACATTCAGGACCACCTGAGTGGGAAAAAACTTACCAGCATGGTGGAAAGTTTAGGGAGCAATTGTGACAATGGACAGTTCTTTCATTAACAGACTTATTACTCAATAATCAGAGCAAAAACTCAGATGACTAACTTTTTAATTGAACACAATATTGCATTTGCTGCTTCAGATCACCTGAGTGAACTTTTCAGAGTTATGTTTCCAGACAGCTCTATTGCTTTGGAGTTGGCCTTCTGAAGAACCAAAACAACAGTCATAGCTAGGACTCATGGCCAAGAGTCCAAAGGTGTGTTTACTTCCATTTCTTCATTTGATGTTTTTCATAATGTAAATCTAGATCTAGTCTAGATTTAAATATAAATCAGTATAAACAAAGAAAAACAAATCAGCTGCTCTCATAGTTCCAAATTTTCCAGATTTTGTATGGAGTTCTGATATGTTTCAATGAACACCTATATCAATTTCGGTTATGCTACCCTCTTTGTTAATGATTTGCAGGAAATCATTGATAATCTAGTCTGGAAAGGAGATTATTGTCTTAAAATCAATGTTTTGAAGACTAAAACTATGGTCATATCTATATCTAAAACTTCATCAGAGGTTCCTGTATGTCTGAGTTCCATTCTGAGTTCCATTCTGACCAACCAGTTGGATCTCGAAATGAACATAAGTCTGATGTATGTCAGCATGGCATGTAGAATTCATATATACCTGTGCAGTGTTCTTTTATCCTACTCATGATCCATTATGATTTTCTAATTTTTTTAACCATCTTTATTATATGATTCTGTTGTTTCTTTTCCTTTTATCTAATATTCTCTGTCAGCACGTGCTGCTTCACCTGTGAGTCAAATGTTGTGTAAGCTATATTTTCTTTTAAATTTACTGAACTAGCCATGATTAGCTGTAAAGTTCTCTGTGTAATCCTTTCCCTCTTGCTCCTTCAAAGTCTCAGTAAGACTTCTAGCCTTCGCTTGAATTGTTAGTAAGCATAGTGGTACATGTTTTCGAATTTGATCTTCCATCCACAGCATTAACAGCTTTTCCATTTGCGGATTGGCCCTTGTAGTTGCTTTGTTATTATGTCAGACTTCATACTTGCTTAACCTTTCACTGCTTCACGTATTATTTATCTGTTCTTTAAAACTGTGGAGACCGTTGAATGGGATGACTGTAGATCACGTACAATCACATTAATTTTTTTCCTCCTCCTTATTTGGTGATTACCTTCATTTTCAATTCCAAATCAAGCATCTTCCTCAGCTTCTTGCCAGATCTTATCAACATGTGATGGGTTTTCCTCTTGCTCATCATCTTCTTTGGGGTTTTATACAAAAATGGTTTAACCCAGAATGAAAATTCATTAGATTTACTTGAATAACATGTGCTTAGTGGAAACTGAGAACAAGAACTAAGATAGATGCTGTAATGTACACAGTACGGGGATTGTCTGACATTCACTATCAAATGCACGCTGCCTCTATCACTGGTGGATATATATTATCATTATTATTATTATTTTGCTTTGTCGCTGTCTCCCGCGGTAGAGAGGTAGCGCAAGGAAACAGATGAAACAATGGCCCAACCCACCCACATACACATGTATATACATACACGTCCAGACACGCAAATATACATACCTATACATCTCAATGTATACATATATATACACACACAGACATATACATATATACACATGTACATAATTCATACTGTCTGCCTTTATTTATTACCATCACTACCTCGCCACAAATGGAATAACAACCCCCTCCCCCCCCCTCATGTGTGCAAGGTAGCGCTAGGAAAAGACGACAAAGGCCCCATTCGTTCACACTTAGTCTCTAGCTGTCATATAATAATGCACCGAAACCACAGCTCCCTTTCCACATCCAGGCCCCACAAAACTTTCCATGGTTTACCCCAGACACTTCACATGCCCTGGTTCAATCCATTGACAGCACGTCGACCCCGGTATACCGCATTGTTCCAATTCACTCTATTCCTTGCACACCTTTCACCCTCCTGCATGCTCAGGCCCCGATCACTCAAAATCTTTTCCACTCCATCTTTCCACCTCCAATTTGGTCTCCCACTTCTCCTCATTCCCTCCACCTCTGACACATATATCCTCTTGGTCAATCTTTCCTCACTCATTCTCTCCATGTGACCAAACCATTTCAAAACACCCTCTTCTGCTCTCTCAACCACACTCTTTTTATTTCCACACATCTCTCTTACCCTTACATTACTTACTCGATCAAACCACCTCACACCACATATTGTCCTCAAACATCTCATTTCCAATACATCCACCCTCCTGCGCACAACTCTATCCATAGCCCATACCTCGCAACCGATACAACATTGTTGGAACCACTATTCCTTCAAACATACCCATTTTTGCTTTCCGAGATACTGTTCTCGACTTCCAAACATTCTTCAAGGCTCCCAGAATTTGTGCCCCCTCCCCCACCCGATGATTCACTTCCACTTCCATGGTTCCATCCATGGCCAGATCCACTCCCAGATATCTAAAACACTTTACTTCCTCCAGTTTTTCTACATTCAAACTTACCTCCCAACTGACTTGACCCTCAACCCTACTATACGCAACAACCTTGCTCACATTCACATTTACTCTCAACTTTCTTGTTTCACACACTTTACCAAACTCAATCACCAGCTTCTGCAGTTTCTCACATGAATCAGCCACCAGCGCTGTATGATCAGCAAACAACAACTGACTCACTTCCCAAGCTCTCTCATCCACAACAAACTGCACACTTGCCCCTCCATCCAAAACTCTTGCATTTACCTCCCTAACAACCCCATCCATAAACAAATTAAACAACCATGGAGACATCACACACTCCTGCCGCAAACCTACATTCACTGAGAACCAATCACTTTCCTCTCTTCCCACACGTACACATGCCTTACATCCTCGATGAAAACTTTTCACTGCTTCTAACAACTTGCCTCCCACACCATATATTCTTAATACCTTCCACAGAGCATCTCTATCAACTCTATCATATGCCTTCTCCAGATCCATAAATGCTACATACAAATCCATTTGCTTTTCTAAGTATTTCTCACATACATTCTTCAAAGCAAACACCTGATCCACACATCCTCTACCACTTCTGAAACCACACTGCTCTTCCCCAATCTGATGCTCTGTACATGCCTTCACCCTCTCAATCAATACCCTCCCATATAATTTACCAGGAATACTCAACAAACTTATACCTCTGTAATTTGAGCACTCACTCTTATCCCCTATGCCTTTGTAAACATCTGGGGTAAACCATGGAAAGCTGTGTAGGTATGTATATTTGCGTGTGTGGACATATGTATATACATGTGTATGGGGGTGGGTTGGGCCATTTCTTTCGTCTGTTTCCTTGCGCTACCTCGCAAACGCGGGAGACAGCGACATAGCAAAAAAAAAAAAAATATATATATATATATATATATATATATATTCGCATATAATTCTTATTCAAGATAAGAAAAAAGGAGAGATAGGTAGTATGTTTGAGGAAAGGAACCTGGATGTTTTGGCTCTGAGTGAAACGAAGCTCAAGGGTAAAGGGGAAGAGTGGTTTGGGAATGTCTTGGGAGTAAAGTCAGGGGTTAGTGAGAGGACAAGAGCAAGGGAAGGAGTAGCACTACTCCTGAAACAGGAGTGGTGGGAGTATGTGATAGAGTGTAAGAAAGTAAACTCAAGATTGACATGGATAAAACTGAAAGTGGATGGAGAGAGATGGGTGATTATTGGTGCATATGCACCTAGGCATGAGAAGAAAGATCATGAGAGGTAAGTGTTTTGGGAGCAGCTGAATCAGTGTGTTAGTAGTTTTGATCCACGAGACCGGGTTATAGTGATGGGTGATTTGAATGCAAAGGTGAGTAATGTGGCAGTTGAGGGAATAATTGGTGTACATGGGGTGTTCAGTGTTGTAAATGGAATTGATGAAGAGCTTGTAGATTTATTTGCTGAAAAAGGACTGGTGATTGGGAATACCTGCTTTTAAAAGAGAGATATACATAAGTATACATATGTAAGTAGGAGAGATGGCTAGAGAGCATTATTGGATTATGTGTTAATTGATAGGCGTGCGAAAGAGAGACTTTTGGATGTTAATGTGCTGAGAGGTGCAACTGGAGGGATGTCTGATCATTATCTTGTGGAGGCGAAGGTGAAGATTTGTAGAGGTTTTCAGAAAAGAAGAATGTTGGGGTGAAAAGAGTGGTGAGAGTAAGTGAGCTTGGGAAGGAGACTTGTGTGAGGAAGTACCAGGAGAGACTGAGTACAGAATGGAAAAAGGTGAGAACAAAGGATGTAAGGGGAGTAGGGGGGAATGGGATGTATTTAGGGAAGCAGTGATGGCTTGCGCAAAAGATGCTTGTGGCATGAGAAGCGTGGGAGGTGGGCAGATTAGAAAGGGTAGTGAGTGGTGGGATGAAGAAGTAAGATTATTAGTGAAAGAGAAGAGAGAGGCATTTGGACGATTTTTCCATGGAAATAATGCAGATGACTGGCAGATGTATAAAAGAAAGAGGCAGGAGGTCAAGAGAAAGGTGCAAGAGGTGAAAAAGAGGGCAAATGAGAGTTGGGGTGAGAGAATATCATTAAATTTTAGGGAGAATAAAAAGATGTTTTGGAAAGAGGTAGATATAGTGCTTAAGATGAGAGAACAAATGGGAACTTCAGTGAAGGGGGCTAATGGGGAGGTGATAACAAGTAGTGGTGATGTGAGAAGGAGGTGGAGTGAGTATTTTGAAGGTTTGTTGAATATGTTTGATGATAGGTTGGCAGATATAGGGTGTTTTGGTCGAGGTGGTGTGCAAAGTGAGAGGGTTAGGGAGAATGATGTAGTAAACAGAGAAGAGGTAGTAAAAGCTTTCTGGAAGATGAAAGCCAGAAAGGCAGCGGGTTTGAATGGTATTGCAGTGGAATTTGTTAAAAAAGGGAGTGACTGTATTGTTGACTGGTTGGTAAGGTTATTTAATGTATGTATGACTCATGGTGAGGTGCCTGAGGGTTGGTGGAATGCTTGCATAGTACCATTGTACAAAGGCAAAGGGGATAAAAGTGAGTGCTCGAACTACAGAGGAATAAGTTTATTGAGTGTTCCTGGGAAATTATATGGGAGGGTATTGATTGAGAGGGTGAAGGCAGGTACAGAGCATCAGATTGGGGAAGAGCAGTGTGGTTTCAGAAGTGGTAGAGGATGTGTGGATCAGGTGTTTGCTTTGAGGAATGTATGTGAGAAATACTTAGAAAAGCAAATGGATTTGTATGTAGCATTTATGGATCTGGATAAGGCATATGAAAGAGTTGATAGAGATGCTCTGTGGAAGGTATTAAGAATTTATGGTGTGGGAGGCAAGTTGTTAGAAGCAGTGAAAAGTTTTTATCGAGAATCTAAGGCATGTGTACATGTAGGAAGAGAGGAAAGTGATTAGTTCTCAGTGAATGTAGGTTTGTGGCAGGGGTGTGTGATGTCTCCATGGTTGTTTAATTTGTTTATGGATGGGGTTGTTAGGGAGGTGAATGCAAGAGTTTTGGAAACAGGGGCAAGTATGCAGTCTGTTGTGGATGAAAGAGCTTGGGGAATGAGTCAGTTGTTGTTCACTGATGATACAGCGCTGGTGGCTAATTCGTGTGAGAAAGTGCAGAAGCTGGTGACTGGGTTTGATAAAGTGTGTGAAAGAAGAAAGCTGAGAGTAGATGTGAATAAGAGCAAGGTTATTGGGTACAGTAGGGTTGAGGGTCAAATCAATTGGGAGGTAAGTTTGAATGGAGAAAAACTGGATGAAGTGAAGTGTTTTAGATATCTGGGAGTGGATTTGGCTGCGGATGGAACCCTGGAAGTGGAAGTGAATGATAGGGTGGGGGAGGGGGCAAAAGTTCTGGGAGCGTTGAAGAATGCGTGGAAGTCGAGAACATTATCTCGGAAAGCAAAAATGGTTATGTTTGAAGGAATAGGGGTTCCAACAATGTTATATGGTTGTGAGGTGTGGGCTATAGATAGTATTGTGCAGAGGAGGGTGGATGTGCTGGAAATGAGATGTTTGAGGACAATATGTGGCGTGAGGTGGTTTGATTGAGTAAGTAATAATAGGGTAAGAGAGATGTGTGGTAATAAAAAGAGTGTGGTTGAGAGAGCAGAAGAAGGTGTTTTGAAATGGTTTGGTTACATGGAGAGAATGAGTGAGGAAAGATTGACCAAGAGGATATATGTGTCAGAGGTGGAGGGAATGAGGAGAACAGGGAGACCAAATTGGAGGTGGAAAGATGGAGTGAAAAAGATTTTGAGTGATTGAGGCCTGAACATGCAGAAGGGTGAAAGGCGTGCAAGGAATAGAGTGAACTGGAACTATGTGGTATACCGGGGTCGACTTGCTGTCAATGGATTGAACCAGGGCATGTGAAGCATCTGGGGTAAACCATGGAAAGTTCTGTGGAAAGGGAGCTGTGGTTTTGGTGCATTATTACATGACAGCTAGAGACTGAGTGTGAACGAATGTGACCTTCGTTGTCTTTTCTTAGCGCTACCTTGTGCATATAAGGGGGGAGGGGATTTTTATTTCATGTGTGGCGGGATGGCGATGGGAAGGAATAAAGGCAGAGAGTATGAATTATGTACATGTGTATATATGTATATGTCTGTGTGTGTATATATATGTATACGTTGAGATGTATAGGTATGTATATTTGCGTGTGTGGACGTGTATGTATATACATGTGCATGTGGGTGGGTTGGGCCATTCTTTCGTCTTTTTCCTTTCACTACCCCGCTAACGCGGGAGACAGCAACAAAGCAAAATAAAATATATATATATATTCATTTTTTTTTTCATGCTATTCACCATTTCCCACGTTAGTGAGGTAGCACTAAGAACAGAGGACTGAGCCTTTAAAGGAAATCCTCACTTGGCACCCTTCTCTGTTCCTTCTTTCGGAAAATTAAAAATGAGAGGGCGAGGATTTCCAGGGACCCGCTCCCTCCCCTTTTAGTCGCCTTCTACGACAGGCAGGGAATACATGGGAAGTATTCTTTCTCTGCTATCCCCAGGGATATATATATATCCCTGGGGATAGGAGAGAAAGAATACTTCCCACGCATTCCTCACGTGTCGTAGGAGGCGACTAATGGGGACAGGAGCGGGGGTCTAGAAACCCTCCCCTCCTTGTATTTTAACTTTCTAAAAGGGGAAACAGAGGAAGGAGTCATGCGGGGAGTTCTCATCCTCCTCGAAGGCTCAGATTGGGGTGTCTAAATGTGTGTGGATGTAACCAAGATGAGAAAAAAGGAGAGACAGGTAGTATGTTTGAGGAAAGGAACCTGGATGTTTTGGCTCTGAGTGAAACGAAGCTCAAGGGTAAAGGGGAAGAGTCGTTTGGAATGTCTTGGGAGTAAAGTCAGGGGTTAGTGAGAGGACAACAGCAAGGGAAGGAGTAGCACTACTCCTGAAACAGGAGTGGTGGGAGTATGTGATAGAGTGTAGGAAAGTAAACTATAGATTGATATGGGTAAAACTGAAAGTGGATGGAGAGAGATGGGTGGTTATTGGTGCATATGCACCTGGGTATGAGAAGAAAGATCATGAGAGGCAAGTGTTTTGGGAGCAGCTGAATGAGTGTGTTAGTGGTTTTGATGCACGAGACCGGGTTATAGTGATGGGTGATTTGAATGCAAAGGTGAGTAATGTGGTAGTTGAGGGAATAATTGGTATACATGGGGTGTTCAGTGTTGTAAATAGAAATGGTGAAGAGCTTGTAGATTCATGTGCTGAAAAAGGACTGATGATTGGGAATACCTGCTTTAAAAAGAGAGATATGAATAAGTATGCGTATGTAAGTAGGAGAGATGGCCAGAGAGCGTTATTGGATTACGTGTTAATTGATAGGCGCACAAAAGAGAGACTTTTGGATGTTAATGTGCTGAGAGGTGCAACTGGAGGGAGGTCTGATCATTATCTTGTGGAGGCGAAGGTGAAGATATGTAGAGATTTTCAGAAAAGAAGAGAGAATGTTGGGATGAAGAGAGTGGTGAGAGTAAGTGAGTTTGGGAAGGAGACTTGTGGGAGGAAGTACCAGGAGAGACTGAGTACAGAATGGAAAAAGGTGAAAACAAAGGACATAAGGGGAGTGGGGGAGGAATGGGATACATTTAGGGAAGCAGTGATGGCTTGCACAAAAGAGCTTGTGGCATGAGAAGCGTGGGAGGTGGGCAGATTAGAAAGGGTAGTAAGATTATTAGTGAAAGAAAAGAGAGAGGCATTTGGATGATTTTTGCAGGGAAATAATGCAAATGAGTGGGAGTTGTGTAAAAGAAAGAGGCAGGAAGTCAAGAGAAAGGTGGAAGAGGTGAAAAAGAGGGCAAATGAGAGTTGGGGTAAGAGAGTATCATTAAATTTTAGGGAGAATAAAAAGATGTTTTGGAAGGAAATAAATAAAGTGCATAAGACAAGGGAACAAATGGGAACTTCAGTGAAGGGGGCTAATGGGGAGGTGATAACAAGTAGTGGTGATGTGAGAAGGAGGTGGAGTGAGTATTTTGAAGTTTTGTTGAATGTGTTTGATGATAGAGTGGCAGATATAGGGTGTTTTGATCGAGGTGGTGTGCAAAGTGAGAGGGTTAGGGAAAATGATTTGGTAAACAAAGAAGAGGTAGTAAAAGCTTTGCAGAAGATGAAAGCTGGCAAGGCAGTGGGTTTGGATGGTATTGCAGTGGAATTTGTAAAAAAAAAAGGGGGGGGCGTGTTGTTGACTGGTTGGTAAGGTTATTAAATGTATGTATGATTCATGGTGAGGTGCCTGAGGATTGGCAGAATGCTTGCATAGTGCCATTGTACAAAGGCAAAGGGGACAAAGGTGAGTGCTCAAATTACAGAGGTATAAGTTTGTTGAGTATTCATGTTAAATTATGTGGGAGGGTATTGATTGAGAGGGTGAAGGCATGTACAGAGCATCAGATTGGGGAAGAGCAGTGTGGTTTCAGAAGTGGTAGAGGATGTGTGGATCAGGTGTTTGCTTTGAGGAATGTATGTGAGAAATACTTAGAAAAGCAAATGGATTTGTATGTAGCATTTATGGATCTGGAGAAGGCATATGATAGAGATGCTCTGTGGAAGGTATTAAGAATATATGGTGTGGGAGGCAAGTTGTTAGAAGCAGTGAAAAGTTTTTATCGAGGATGTAAGGCATGTGTACATGTAGGAAGAGAGGAAAGTGATTGGTTCTCAGTGAATGTAGGTTTGCGGCAGGGGTGTGTGATGTCTCCATGGTTGTTTAATTTGTTTATGGATGGGGTTGTTAGGGAGGTGAATGCAAGAGTTTTGGAAAGAGGGGCAAGTATGCAGTCTGTTGTGGGTGAGAGAGTTTGGGAAGTGAGTCAGTTGTTGTTCGTTGATGATACAGCGCTTATGGCTGATGCATGTCAGAAACTGCAGAAGCTGGTGACTGAGTTTGGTAAAGTGTGTGAAAGAAGAAAGTTGAGAGTAAATGTGAATAAGAGCAAGGTTATTAGGTACAGTAGGGTTGAGGGTCAAGTCTATTGGGAGGTAAGTTTGAATGGAGAAAAACTGGAGGAAGTGAAGTGTTTTAGATATCTGGGAGTGGATGTGGTAGCGGATGGAACCATGGAAGCGGAATTGAATCATAGGATGGGGAGAGGGCGAAAATTCTGGGAACCTTGAAGAATGTGTGGAAGTCGAGAACATCATCTCAGAAAGCAAAAACGGTTATGTTTGAAGGAATAGGGGTTCCAACAATGTTATAAGGTTGAGGTGTGGGCTATAGATAGAGTTGTGCGGAGGAGGGTGGATGTGCCGGAAATGAGATGTTTGAGGACAATATGTGGCGTGAGGTGGTTTGATTGAGTAAGTAACGTAAGGGTAAGAGAGATGTGTGGTAATAAAAAGAGTGTGGTTGAGAGAGCAGAAGAAGGTGTTTTGAAATGGTTTGGTTACATGGAGAGAATGAGTGAGGAAAGATTGACCAAGAGGATATATGTGTCAGAGGTGGAGGGAACGAGGAGAAGAGGGAGACCAATTAGAGGTGGAAAGATGGAGTGAAAAAGATTTTGAGTGATTGAGGCCTGAACATGCAGGAGGGTGAAAGGAGGGCAAGGAATAGAGTGAACTGGAACTATGTGGTATACTGGGGTCAACTTGCTGTCAATGGATTGAACCAGGGCATGTGAAGCATCTGGGGTAAATCATGGAAAGTTCTGTGGGGCCTGGATGTGAAAAGGGAGCTGTGGTTTTGGTGCATTATTACATGACAGCTACAGACTGAGTGCGAACGAATGTGACCTTTGTTGTCTTTTCTTAGCGCTACCTCGTGCATATAAGAGGGGAGGGGATTGTTATTTCAAGTGTGGCAGGATGGCGATGGGAATGAATAAAGGCAGAGAGTATGAATTATGTACATGTGTATATATGTATATGTCTGTGTGTGTATATATATATGTATACGTTGAGATGTATAGGTATGTATATTTGCGTGTGTGGACGTGTATGTACATACATGTGTATGTGGGTGGGTTGGGCCATTCTTTCGTCTTTTTCCTTTCGCTACCTCGCTAACGCGGGAGACAGCAACAAAGCAAAATAAAATATATATATATATATATTCATTTTTTTTTTCATACTATTCACCATTTCCCACGTTAGTGAGGTAGCACTAAGAACAGAGGACTGAGCCTTTAAAGGAAATCCTCACTTGGCACCCTTCTCTGTTCCTTCTTTCCGAGAATTAAAAATGAGAGGGGGAGGATTTCCAGCCCCCCGCTCCCTCCCCTTTTAGTCGCCTTCTACGACAGGCAGGGAATACATGGGAAGTATTCTTTCTCTGCTATCCCCAGGGATATATATATATCCCTGGGGATAGGAGAGAAAGAATACTTCCCACGCATTCCTCACGTGTCGTAGGAGGCGACTAGTGGGGACGGGAGCGGGGGGGCTAGAAACCCTCCCCTCCTTGTATTTTAAGTTTCTAAAAGGGGAAACAGAGGAAGGAGTCACACGGGGAGTGCTCATCCTCCTCGAAGGCTCAGATTGGGGTGTCTAAATGTGTGTGGATGTAACCAAGATGAGAAAAAAGGAGAGATAGGTAGTATGTTTGAGGAAAGGAACCTGGATGTTTTGGCTCTGAGTGAAACGAAGCTCAAGGGTAAAGGGGAAGAGTGGTTTGGAATGTCTTGGGAGTAAAGTCAGGGGTTAGTGAGAGGACAACAGCAAGGGAAGGAGTAGCACTACTCCTGAAACAGGAGTGGTGGGAGTATGTGATAGAGTGTAGGAAAGTAAACTATAGATTGATATGGGTAAAACTGAAAGTGGATGGAGAGAGATGGGTGGTTATTGGTGCATATGCACCTGGGCATGAGAAGAAAGATCATGAGAGCCAAGTGTTTTGGTAGCAGCTGAATGAGTGTGTTGGTGGTTTTGATGCACGAGACCGGGTTATAGTGATGGGTGATTTGAATGCAAAGGTGAGTAATGTGGTAGATGAGGAAATAATTGGTATACATGGGGTGTTCAGTGTTGTAAATAGAAATATGAAGAGCTTGTAGATTCATGTGCTGAAAAAGGACTGGTGATTGGGAATACCTGCTTTAAAAGAGAGATATACATAAGTATACGTATGTAAGTAGGAGAGATGGCCAGAGAGCGTTATTGGATTACATGTTAATTGATAGGCGTGCAAAAGAGAGACTTTTGGATGTTAATGTGCTGAGAGGTGCAACTGGAGGGATGTCTGATCATTATCTTGTGGAGGCGAAGGTGGAGATATGTAGAGGTTTTCAGAAAAGAAGAGAGAATGTTGGGGTGAAGAGAGTGGTGAGAGTAAGTGAGTTTGGGAAGGAGACTTGTGTGAGGAAGTACCAGGAGAGACTGAGTTCAGAATGGAAAAAGGTGAGAACAAAGGAGGTAAGGGGAGTGGGGGAGGAATGGGATACATTTAGGGAAGCAGTGATGGCTTGCACAAAAGATGCTTGTGGCATGAGAAGTGTGGGAGGTGGGCAGATTAGAAAGGGTAGTAAGATTATTAGTGAAAGAGAAGAGAGAGGCATTTGGACGATTTTTGCAGGGAAATAATGCAAATGAGTGGGAGTTGTGTAAAAGAAAGAGGCAGGAAGTCAAGAGAAAGGTGCAAGAGGTGAAAAAGAAGGCAAATGAGAGTTAGGGTAAGAGAGTATCATTAAATTTTAGGGAGAATAAAAAGATGTTTTGGAAGGAGGTAAATAAAGTGCATAAGACAAGGGAACAAATGGGAACTTCAGTGAAGGGGGCTAATGGGGAGGTGGTAACAAGTAGTGGTGATGTGAGAAGGAGGTGGAGTGAGTGTTTTGAAGTTTTGTTGAATGTGTTTGATGATAGAGTGGCATATATAGGGTGTTTTGATCGAGGTGGTGTTCAAAGTGAGAGGGTTAGGGAAAATGATTTCGTAAACAAAGAAGAGGTAGTAAAAGCTTTGCAGAAGATGAAACCCGGCAAGGCAGCGAGTTTGGATGGTATTGCAGTGGAATTTATAAAAAAAAGGGGGTGACTGTGTTGTTGACTGGTTGGTAAGGTTATTTAATGTATGTATGATTCATGGTGAGGTGCCTGAGGATTGGCGGAATGCTTGCATAGTGCCTTTGTACAAAGGCAAAGGGGACAAAGGTGAGTGCTCAAATTACAGAGGTATAAGTTTGTTGAGTATTCCTGGTAAATTATATGGGAGGGTATTGATTGAGAGGGTGAAGGCATGTACAGAGCATCAGATTGGGGAAGAGCACTGTGGTTTCAGAAGTGGTAGAGGATGTGTGGATCAGGTGTTTGCTTTGAGAAATGTATGTGAGAAATACTTAGAAAAGCAAATGGATTTGTATGTAGCATTTATTGATCTGGATAAGGCATATGATAGAGTTGATAGAGATGCTCTGTGGAAGGTATTAAGAATATATGGTGTGGGAGGCAAGTTGTTGGAAGCAGTGAAAAGTTTTTATCGAGGATGTAAGGCATGTGTACATGTAGGAAGAGAGGAAAGTGATTGGTTCTCAGTGAATGTAGGTTTGCGGCAGGGGTGTGTGATGTCTCCATGGTTGTTTAATTTGTTTATGGATGGGGTTGTTAGGGAGGTGAATGCAAGAGTTTTGGAAAGAGGGGCAAGTATGAAGTCTGTTGTGGATGAGAGAGCTTGGGAAGTGAGTCAGTTGTTGTTCGTTGATGATACAGCGCTGATGGCTGATTCATGTAAGAAACTGCAGAAGCTGGTGAATGAGTTTGGTAAAGTGTGTGAAAGAAGAAAGTTGAGAGTAAATGTGAATAAGAGGAAGGTTATTAGGTACAGTAGGGTTGAAGGTCAAGTCTATTGAGAGGTAAGTTTGAATGGAGAAAAACTGGAGGAAGTAAAGTGTTTTAGATATCTGGGAGTGGATTTGGTAGCGGATGGAACCATGGAAGCGGAATTGAATCATAGGGTGGGGGAGGGGGGGAAATTCTGGGAGCCTTGAAGAATGTTTGGAAGTCGAGAACATTATCTCGGAAAGCAAAAATGGGTATGTTTGAAGGAATAGTGGTTCCAACGATGTTAAATGGTTGTGAGGTGAGGGCTATGGATAGAGTTGTGCACAGGAGGGTGGGTGTGCTGGAAATGAGATGTTTGAGGACAATATATGGTGTGAGGTGCTTTGATCGAGTAAGTAATGTAAGGGTAAGAGAGATGTGTGGTAATAAAAAGAGTGTGGTTGAGAGAGCAGAAGAGGGTGTTTTGAAATGGTTTGGTCACATGGAGAGAATGAGTGAGGAAAGATTGACCAAGAGGATATATGTGTCAGAGGTGGAGGGAACGAGGAGAAGTGGGAGACCAAATTAGAGGTGGAAAGATGGAATGAAAAAGATTTTGAGTGATCGGGGCCTGAACATGCAGGAGGGTGAAAGGCGTGTAAGGAAGAGAGTGAATTGGAACGATGTGGTATACCGGGGTCGACGTGCTGTCAATGGATTGAACCAGGGCATGTGAAGCGTCTGGGGTAAACTCTGGAAAGTTGTGTGGGGCCTGGATGTGGAAAGGGAGCTGTGGTTTCGCTGTATTATTACATGACATCTAGAGACTGAGTGTGAACGAATGGGGCCTTTGTTGTCTTTTCCTAGCACTACCTCGCACACATGAAGGGGGAGGGGGTTGTTATTTCATGTGTGGCGAGGTGGCGATGGGAATGAATAAAGGCAGACAGTATGAATTATGTACATATGTATATATGTATATGTCTGTGTGTGTATATATATATGTATACGTTGAGATGTATAGGTATGTATATTTGCGTGTTTGGACGTGTATGTATATACATGTGTATGTGGGTGGGTTGGGCCATTCTTTCATCTGTTTCCTTGCACTACCTCGCTGTCGCTTGAGACAGTGACAAAGCAAAATAAATGAAATAGAATAAATATATATTTTTTTTATTTTTTATTTTGCTTTGTCGCTGTCTCCCGCGTTTGCGAGGTAATGCAAGGAAACAGACGAAAGAAATGGCCCAACCCACCCCCATACACAATGTATATACATACACGTCCACACACGCAAATATACATACCTATACATCTCAATGTACACACATATATACACACACAGACACATACATATATACCCATGCACACAATTCACACTGTCTGCCTTTATTCATTCCCATCGCCACCTTTCCACACATGGAATACCATCCCCCTCCCCCCTCATGTGTGCGAGGTAGCACTAGGAAAATACAACAAAGGCCCCATTCGTTCACACTCAGTCTCTAGATGTCATACAATAATGCCCGAAACCACAGCTCCCTTTCCACATCCAGGCCCCACACAACTTTCCATGGTTTACCCCAAACGCTTCACATGCCCTGATTGAATCCACTGACAGCACGTCAACCCCGGTATACCAAATCGATCCAATTCACTCTATTCCTTGCCCTCCTTTCACCCTCCTGCATGTTCAGGCCCCGATTACACAAAATCTTTTTCACTCCATCTTTTCAACTCCAATTTGGTCTCCCACTTCTCCTTGTTCCCTCCACCTCCTATACATATATCCTCTTGGTCAATCTTTCCTCACTCATTCTCTCCATGTGCCCAAACCTTTTCAAAACACCCTCTTCTGCTCTCTCAACCACGCTCTTTTTATTTCCACACATCTCTCTTACCCTTACGTTACTTACTCGATCAAACCACCTCACACCACACATTGTACTCAAACATCTCATTTCCAGCACATCCATCCTCCTGCGCACAACTCTATCCATAGCCCACGCCTCGCAACCATACAACATTGTTGGAACCACTATTCCTTCAAACATACCCATTTTTGCTTTCCGAGATAATGTTCTCGACTTCCACACATTCTTCAAGGCTCCCAGAATTTTCGCCCCCTCCCCCACCCTATGATCCACTTCCGCTTCCATGGTTCCATCCGCTGCCAGATCCACTCCCAGATATCTAAAACACTTTACTTCCTCCAGTTTTTCTCCATTCAAACTCACCTCCCAATTGACTTGACCCTCAACCCTACTGTACCTAATAACCTTGCTCTTATTCACATTTACTCTTAACTTTCTTCTTTCACACACTTTACCAAACTCAGTCACCAGCTTCTGCAGTTTCTCACATGAATCAGCCACCAGCGCTGTATCATCAGTGAACAACAACTGACTCACTTCCCAAGCTCTCTCATCCCCAACAGACTTCATACTTGCCCCTCTTTCCAAAACTCTTGCATTCACCTCCCTAACAACCCCATCCATAAACAAATTAAACAACCATGGAGACATCACACACCTGGGGATAGGGGTGAAAGAATACTTCCCACGCATTCCTCGCGTGTTGTAGAAGGCGACTAGAGGGGACGGGAGCGGGGGGGCCAGAAATCCTCCCCTCCTTGTATTTTTAACTTTCTAAAATGGGAAACAGAAGAAGGAGTCACGCGGGGAGTGCTCATCCTCCTCAAAGGCTCAGACTGGGGTGTCTAAATGTATGTGGATGTAACCAAGATGTGAAAAAAGGAGAGATAGGTAGTATGTTTAAGGAAAGGAACCTGGATGTTTTGGCTCTGAGTGAAACGAAGCTCAAGGGTAAAGGGGAAGAGTGGTTTGGGAATGTCTTGGGAGTAAAGTCAGGGGTTAGTGAGAGGACAAGAGCAGGGGAAGGAGTAGCAGTAATCCTGAAACGAGTTGTAGGAGTATGTGATAGAATGTAAGAAAGTAAATTCTCGATTAATATGGGTAAAACTGAAAGTTGATGGAGAGAGATAGGTGATTATTGGTGCATATGCACCTGGGCATGAGAAGAAAGATCATGAGAGGCAAGTGTTTTGGGAGCAGCTGAATGAGTGTGTAAGTGGTTTTGATGCACGAGACCGGGTTATAGTGATGGGTGATTTCACTGAAAAGGTGAGTAATGTGGCAGTTGAGGGAATAATTGGTATACATGGGGTGTTCAGTTTTGTAAATGGAAATGGTGAAGAGCTTGTAG
This sequence comes from Panulirus ornatus, assembly GCF_036320965.1. NCBI lineage: Eukaryota > Metazoa > Arthropoda > Malacostraca > Decapoda > Palinuridae > Panulirus > Panulirus ornatus. The sequence goes on from NC_092253.1 coordinate 16,788,307, forward strand.
ATTTATGTGCTGAAAAAGGACTGGTGGTTTATGAATACCTGGTTTAAAAAGCGAGATATAAGTATACGTATGTAAGTAGGAGAAATGGCCAGAGAGCATTATTGGATTATGTGCTAATTGACAGGCGGGCGAAAGAGAGACTTTTGGATGTTAATGTGCTGAGAGGTGCAACTGGAGGGATGTCTGATCATTATGTTGTGGAGGCTAAGGTGAAGATTTGTATGGGTTTCCAGAAAAGAAGAGTGAATGTTGGGGTGAAGAGGGTGGTGGGAGTAAGTGAACTTGAGAAGGAGACTTGTGTGAGGAAGTACCAGGGGGACTGAGTACAGAATGGAAAAAGGTGAGAACAATGGAAGTAAGGGGAGTGGGGGAGGAATGGGATGTATTTAGGGAATCAGCAATGGATTGCGCAAAAGATACTTGTGGCATGAGAAGAGTGGGAGGGGGTTGATTAGAAAGGGTAGTGAGTGGTGGGATGAAGAAGTAAGATTATTAGTGAAAGAGAAGAGAGAGGCATTTGGATGATTTTTGCAGGGAAAAAATGCAATTGAGTGGGAGATGTATAAAAGAAAGACAGGCAGTCAAGAGAAAGGTGCAAGAGGTGAAAAAGAGGGCAAATGAGAGTTGGGGTGAGAGAGTATCATTAAATTTTAGGGAGAATAAAAAGATGTTCTGGAAGGAGGTAAATAAAGTGCGTAAGACAAGTGAGCAAATGGGAACTTCAGTGAAGGGCGTAAATGGGGAGGAGATAACAAGTAGTGGTGATGTGAGAAGGAGATGGAGTGAGTATTTTGAAGGTTTGTTGAATGTGTTTGATGATAGAGTGGCAGATATAGGGTGTTTTGGTCGAGGTGGTGTGCAAAGTGAGAGGGTTAGGGAAAATGATTTGGTAAACAGAGAAGAGGTAGTAAAAGCTTTGCGGAAGATGAAAGCCGGCAAGGCAGCAGGTTTGGATGGTATTGCAGTGTAATTTATTAAAAAAGGGGGTTACTGTATTGTTGACTGGTTGGTAAGGTTATTTAATGTATGTATGACTCATGGTGAGGTGCCTGAGGATTGGCGGAATGCGTGCATAGTGCCATTGTACAAAGCCAAAGGGGATAAGAGTGAGTGCTCAAATTACAGAGGTATAAGTTTGTTGAGTATTCCTGGTAAATTATATGGGAGGGTATTGATTGAGAGGGTGAAGGCATGTACAGAGCATCAGATTGGGGAAGAGCAGTGTGGTTTCAGAAGTGGTAGAGGATGTGTGGATCAGGTGTTTGCTTTGAAGAATGTATGTGAGAAATACTTAGAAAAGCAAATGGATTTGTATGTAGCATTTATGGATCTGGAGAAGGCATATGATAGAGTTGATAGAGATACTCTGTGGATGGTTTTAAGAATATATGGTGTTGGAGGCAAGTCATTAGAAGCAGTGAAAAGTTTTTATCGAGGATGTAAGGCATGTGTACATGTAGGAGGAGAGGAAAGTGATTGGTTCTCAGTGAATGTAGGTTTGCGGCAGGGGTGTGTGATGTCTCCATGGTTGTTTAATTTGTTTATGGATGGGGTTGTTAGGGAGGTGAAAATGCAAGAGTTTTGGAAAGAGGGGCAAGTATGAAGTCTGTTGTGGATGAGAGAGCTTGGGGAGTGAGTCAGTTGTTGTTTGCTGATGATACAGCGCTGGTGGCTGATTCATGTGAGAAACTGCAGAAGCTGGTGACTGAGTTTGGTAAAGTGTGTGAAAGAAGAAAGTTAAGAGTAAATGTGAATAAGAGCAAGGTTATTAGGTACAGTAGGGTTGAGGGTCAAGTCAATTGGGAGGTAAGTTTGAATGGAGCAAAACTGGAGGAAGTAAAGTGTTTTAGATATCTGGGAGTGGATCTGGCAGCGGATGGAACCATGGAAGCATGTGAAGCGTCTGGGGTAAACCATGGAAAGCTGTGTAGGTATGTATATTTGCGTGTGTGGACGTATGTATATACATGTGTATGGGGGTGGGTTGAGCCATTTCTTTCGTCTGTTTCCTTGCGCTACCTCGCAAACGCGGGAGACAGCGGCAAAAAAAAAAAAAAAAAAGAAAAAAAAAATATATATATATATTTAGGGAATCAGTGATGGATTGCGCAAAAGATGCTTGTGGCATGAGAAGAGTGGGAGGTGGGTTGATTAGAAAGGGTAGTGAGTGGTGGGATGAAGAAGTAAGATTATCAGTGAAAGAGAAGAGAGAGGCATTTGGACGATTTTTGCAGGGGAAAAAATGCAATTGAGTGGGAGATGTATAAAAGAAAGAGACAGGAGGTCAAGAGAAAGGTGCAAGAGGTGAAAAAGAGGGCAAATGAGAGTTGGGGTGAGAGAGTATCATTAAATTTTAGGGAGAATAAAAAGATGTTCTGGAAGGAGGTAAATAAAGTGCGTAAGACAAGGGAGCAAATGGGAACTTCAGTGAAGGGCGTAAATGGGGAGGTGATAACAAGTAGTGGTGATGTGAGAAGGAGATGGAGTGAGTATTTTGAAGGTTTGTTGAATGTGTTTGATGATAGAGTGCCAGATATAGGGTGTTTTGGTCGAGGTGGTGTGCAAAGTGAGAGGGTTAGGGAAAATGATTTGGTAAACAGAGAAGAGGTAGTAAAAGCTTTGCAGAAGATGAAAGCCGGCAAGGCAGCAGGTTTGGATGGTATTGCAGCGTAATTTATTAAAAAAGGGGGTGACTGTATTGTTGACTGGTTGGTAAGGTTATTTAATGTATGTATGACTCATGGTGAGGTGCCTGAGTATTGGCGGAATGCGTGCATAGTGCCATTGTACAAAGCCAAAGGGGATAAGAGTGAGTGCTCAAATTATAGAGGTATAAGTTTGTTGAGTATTCCTGGTAAATTATATGGGAGGGTATTGATTGAGACGGTGAAGGCATGTACAGAGCATCAGATTGGGGAAGAGCAGTGTGATTTCAGAAGTGGTGGAGGATATGTGGATCAGATGTTTGCTTTGAAAAATGTATGTGAGAAATACTTAGAAAAGCAAATGGATTTGTATGTAGCATTTATGGATCTGGAGAAGGCATATGATAGAGATGCTCTGTGGAAGGTATTGAGAATATATGGTGTGGGAGGCAAGTTGTTAGAAGCAGTGAAAAGTTTTTTTTGAGGATGTAAGGCATGTGTACGTGTAGGAAGAGAGGAAAGTGATTGGTTCTCAGTGAATGTAGGTTTGCGGCAGAGGTGTGTGATGTCTCGATGGTTGTTTAATTTGTTTATGGATGGGGTTGTTAGGGAGGTGAAAATGCAAGAGTTTTGGAAAGAGGGGCAAGTATGAAGTCTGTTGTGGATGAGAGAGCTTGGGAAGTGAGTCAGTTGTTGTTCGCTGATGATACAGCGCTGGTGGGTGATTCATGTGAGAAACTGCAGAAGCTGGTGACTGAGTTTGATAAAGTGTGTGAAAGAAGAAATTTAAGAGTAAATGTGAATAAGAGCAAGGTTATTAGGTACAGTAGGGTTGAGGGTCAAGTCAATTGGGAGGTAAGTTTGAATGGAGAAAAACTGGAGGAAGTAAAGTGTTTTAGATATCTGGGAGTGGATCTGGCAGCGGATGGAACCATGGAAGCGGAAGTGGATCATAGGGTGGGGGAGGGGGCGAAAATCCTGGGAGCCTTGAAGAATGTGTGGAAGTCGAGAACATTATCTCGGAAAGCAAAAATGTATATGTTTGAAGGAATAGTGGTTCCAACAATGTTGTATGGTTGCAAGGCGTGGGCTATGGATAGAGTTGTGCGCAGGAGGGTGGATGTGATGGAAATGAGATGTTTGAGGACAATGTGTGGGGTGAGGTGGTTTGATCGAGTAAGTAACGTAAGGGTAAGAGAGATGTGTGGAAATAAAACGAGCGTGGTTGAGAGAGCAGAAGAGGGTGTTTTGAAATGGTTTGGGCACATGGGGAGAATGAGTGAGGAAAGATTGACCAAGAGGATATATGTGTCGGAGATGGAGGGAACGAGAAGTGGGAGACTAAATTGGAGGTGGAAAGATGGAGTGAAAAAGATTTTGTGTGATCGGGGCCTGAACATGCAGGAGGGTGAAAGGAGGGCAAGGAATAGAGTGAATTGGATTGATGTGGTATACCGGGGTTGACGTGCTGTCAGTGGATTGAATCAGGGCATGTGAAGCGTCTGGGGTAAACCATGGAAATCTGTGTAGGTATGTATATTTGCGTGTGTGGACGTGTATGTATATACATGTGTATTTTTTTGCTTTGTCGCTTGAGACAGCGACAAAGCAAAAAAAAAAAATAATATATATATATATATATATATATATATATATATATATATATATATATATATTACTTATTTATATTTATAAATATATAAATATATATATATATATATATATATATATATATATATATATATATATATATATATATATATATATATATATATATCTTTTTTTATTTTTTTTGCTTTTTTGCTGTCTCCCGCGTTTGCGAGGTAGCGCAAGGAAACAGACGAAAGAAATGGCCCAACCCACTCCCATACACATGTATATACATACACTTTCACACACGCAAATATACATACCTATACATCTCAATGTACACATATATATACACACACAAACACATACATATATACCCATGCACACAATTCACACTGTCTGCCTTTATTCATTCCCATTGCCTCCTCGCCGCACATGGAATACCATCCCCCTCCCCCCTCATGTGTGCGAGGTAGTGCTAGGAAAAGACAACAAAGGCCCCATTTGTTCACACTCAGTCTCTAGCTGTCATGCAATAATGCCCGAAACCACAGCTCCCTTTCCACATCCAGGCCCCACACAACTTTCCATGGTTTACTCCAGACGCTTCACATGCCCTGATTCAATCCACTGACAGTATCTCAACTCCGGTATACCACATCGATCCAATTCACTCTATTCCTTGCCCTCCTTTCACCCTCCTGCATGTTCAGGCCCCGATCACTCAAAATCTTTTTCACTCCACCTTTCCACCTCCAATTTGGTCTCCAACTTCTCCTCATTCCCTCCACCTCCGACACATATATCCTCTTGGTTAATCTTTCCTACTCAATCTCTCCATGTGCCCAAACCATTTCAAAACACCCTCTTCTGCTCTCTCTACCACGCTCTTTTCATTTCCACGCATCTCTCTTACCCTTACATTACTTACTCGATCAAACCACCTCACACCACATATTGTCCTCAAACATCTCATTTCCAGCACATCCTCCCTCCTGCGCACAACTCTATCCATAGCCCACGCCTCGCAACCATATATGATTGTTGGAACCACTATTCCTTCAAACATACCCATTTTTGCTTTCCGAGATAATGTTCTCGACTTCCAAACATTCTTCAAGGCTCCCAGGATTTTCGCCCCTCCCCCACCCTATGATTCACTTCCGCTTCCATGGTTCCATACGCTGCCAGATCCACTCCCAGATATCTAAAACACTTTACTTCCTCCAGTTTTCCTCCATTCAAACTTACCTCCCAATTGACTTGACCCTCAACCCTACTGTACCTAATAACCTTGCTCTTATTCACATTTACTCTTAACTTTCTTCTTTCACACACTTTACCAAACTCAGTCCCAGCTTCTGCAGTTTCTCACATGAATCAGCCACCAGCGCTGTATCAATCAGCGAAGAACAACTGACTCACTTCCCAAGCTCTCTCATCCACAACAGACTTCATACTTGCCCCTCTTTCCAAAACTCTTGCATTTTCACCTCCCTAACAACCCCATCCATAAACAAATTAAACAACCATAGAGACATTACACACCCCTGCCGCAAACCTACATTCACTGAGAACCAATCGCTTTCCTCTCTTCCTACACGTACACATGCCTTACATCCTCGATAAAAACTTTTCACTGCTTCTAACAACTTGCCTCCCACACCATATATTCTTAATACTTTCCACAGAGCATCTCTATCCACTCTATCATATGCCTTCTCCAGATCCATAAATGCTACATACAAATTCATTTGCTTTTCTTAAGTATTTCTCACATACATTCTTCAAAGCAAACACCTGATCCACACATCCTCTACCACTTCTGAAACCACACTGCTCTTCCCCAATCTGATGCTCTGTACATGCCTTCACCCTCTCAATCAATATCCTCCCATATAATTTACCAGGAATACTCAACAAACTTATACCTCTGTAATTTGAGCACTCACTCTTATCCCCTTTGCCTTTGTACAATGGCACTATGCACGCATTCCGCCAATCCTCAGGCACCTCACCATGAGTCATACATACATTAAATAACCTTACCAACCAGTGAACAATACAGCACCTCCTTTTTTAATAAATTCCACTGCAATACCATCCAAACATGCTGCCTTGCCAGCTTTCATCTTCTGCAAAGCTTTTACTACCTCTTCTCTGTTTACCAAATCATTTTCCCTAACCCTCTCACTTTGCACACCACCTCGACCAAAACACCCTATATCTGCCACTCTATCATCAATCACATTCAACAAACCTGCAAAATACTCACTCCATCTCCTTCTCACATCACCACTACTTGTTATCACCTCCCCATTAGCGACCTTCACATGTATACACACATATATATATTTATATGTTATCCCTAGCAAAGGGGGACAAAGAATGCTTACCAAGTATTCCCTGTGTGTCACAGAAGGGAAGTTAAAGGGTTGGGAGCATGGGGCTGGAAATCCTACCTTCTTGTTTGTACTTTTCCAAAAGAAAGAACAGAGAATGGGCACAAGTAAGGATTTTACCTTTAAGGCTTTGTCCTCTGTTCTTGATGATACTTTGCTAATGTGGGAAACATATATATGTAAAGGTATTTTATTAGAAATAAGTTTAAATTGTGCATACTTTTGATGTTTTTTATAATCACTTTTCTTTTTCATACAATTCATCATTGTACTACAAGTTATGCAACAATCAACTCAATGATTTTGGACATACAAGGAGAGAAATGCCTAGATCATACATATAATTCAATGATTAATGAATTACAAGACACCAGTTGGGAGAATAACACAGATGTTGGAGGTAAGCTTTTTGTTTAGTTCCTTATCACTCATATGTTTCTAAACAAACCCAGAAATTGTTTGCTCCTTGTTTGGAAATCCTATTGGAGGTGGACCAAAATTTGAGAGATTGTGAATGTTATTTTGATTTTTGAAGTTTCTTTAGACATTCACAATTTAGCACATGCCAAGAAACCATTTTAAGTTTGCAGTGCAAAAGATTATATCAACAATAGATAATGGCTTTTAGAATCTAAACTTTAGGCAGGTGCATTAGGTGGAAGTAGTCAAGAGGAATATTTGGTAGGAGCCTCTGCAAACACTGTGCTAGACTTGCCCTCTGCCAGTGGTCTGTTAAGGGTGAGACACCAAGATGCAGCACTGGATTTCACTGTTTATAGAAACTCTGTTGTCATGGCCACTCCCTTGAAGGAGTTCCAGTTGGGAACAGGCATCAGAGGTACAGTTAGACAGTATCTTCACTTTAAGTAAAATTAACATGGACCTGAACAAAGAAAATCCTCTACCAGTGGGCATAGAACTATGTCATTTGAACCCACATTGTGATGTGAATCACATATTCCTTTTTTCCCTAAAGTTAAGAGTAAATTGAAATTGTTTTCATTGACACTGTAATCAAAATTACATGAAATTATATACAGTAGAATAACTCTTACAATCCATTAATATCTTTAACACATTCTTATGTCCCTCCAAGGAGTCTTTCACAATTTTTGATTATTTTGAGAGGAAAAGGTTTTGGGACACTAATGGCTTTTGTGAGAATTTAGCATTGGATGAAAGTACAGTGCATGAAATGGTAAGTGCTAAGCATTCAGGGATATTACTGGTTTAAAACTAGAGTGTGGGAAGCTGTTAGAAATTGCAATTTTGTTGTGGATAAATAATAAGTGATTAGTGGGCAAACCACCAAATGTATGGTTTCTTAGAAAAGGTTTGATGACATTTCCTGTTAAGTCATCTTACTCCATTTAAAACCATTTGATATTTTGTCATAATTGCTTGTCTTTTTAGTTTTACTGAAACTAAGGTACCAAGCAACTGGGCTAGGCTTAGTATCTTCTCTCTATATGCAAAAACTTCAGTCCTCCATTTTTTTTTTTTACTTCCTTTAATCACATTTTGTCTCCATATGGTATCATATGTATGCTCTGATTATTGATGTTGCTTATGAGTAGACTCCTTTTATATATACATTTGTCATGATTGTCTCTCCTCATTCAATTTTGTTTCACATAAGACCTGACCCCATTACAGATTTTTCGCTGTGAGTAAGACCTTTCGCTTAGAATTAGAAACACTGCTAACTCTGTTTTCCATGAGCTACTTATTGAATTGTGCCTGGATGACAATGTTGATTATGAATTTTAAGTTCATTTGTAAGGTCACCAAAATCAAGAAAAGGTCAAATTGACATTGTATGTGGTATTACTGTTTCCCCTGTCAGCAAGGTAGCACCAGGAAACAGACGATGAATGGCCCCTCCACTCATATACACATATATATACACATAAATGCCCATACAGGCACATATACATATCAACGTATACATACATGTACATACACATACACAGACATATGCATATATACACATGTTGGAAAGGATCACAATTTTGTGCGCGATCAAGTATATTCCTATGAGTCCACAGGAAAAATGAAACATGATAAGTTCCCAAGTGCACTTTTGTGTAATAATCACAGCGTCAGGGGAGACACGAGAGAAATATAACAGTCAATTGATATACAATGAAGAGACGTAGCTAGGACGACATTTGGTAAACATGTGATTGTCCTAGACAGACAGCGAGCATATCATAAGCTTATTATGTGGACAAGAAGGTGAACTGTTAATAAATTTTATCAACAATAAAGTTATTCGATTTGTATAAACCTTCACTCATATTAAGATTATAATTCCTTGTGTATTTGATGGTATAAGATTCATTGATATTTCTCATGGTACTGGGGTTAGAGTTAATAACTGAGATGGCATTACTCCAGTCACTACATTGATCATAGTTTTTAATGTGACTAAACAAGGCATTTGATTCTTGCCCTGTTCTTATACTATATTTATGTTGTGCAAGTCTAAAAGAAAGATCCTTACCAGTCTGCCCACCATAAAACTTATCACAATTTCTGCATGGCACTTTATAGATGCACCCAGGAGAACTTTCTGGTGAGTTCCTGATTAAGATATTCCTTATAGTATTATTGTTGTTGAAGGCAACATTTACATTAAAGGATTTAAGCAACATGGAAAGTAAAGTTAAAGGATTTAAGCAACATGGAAAGTAAATTAAAATTATTATGAAAAGGGAGAACTAAAAGATTCTTGGTGTCAAGTGGAAGTTTGGGCTCAACTCAATAAAATGATTTCTTTGCTTAGGGATCTATCAATGAATGATCTAGGGTGCTTTAACGTAGATCCAATAGAATATATCTTCTCAAATTCATCATCAATATACTCTGGACTGCAAATATGTAATGCCCTAAGGAACATAGATTGAAATGATGATAATTTAATGGATATATGAGCATACATTGGTATGTTACCATTTTTAGATTGCATGGACCATAGGTAAGGAAACAAGTTTAAGTTTAGCATATATGAATACTCATTCCATTTCCTCACATCACCACTACTTGTTATTACCTCCCCATTAGCCCTTTTCACCGATGTTCCCATTTGTTCTCGTCTTACACACTTTATTTACCTCCTTCCAAATATTATATTTATTATACTTTGTCACCATTTCCTGCGTTAGCGAGTTAGCACAAGGAAACAGGCGAAAGAATGGCCCTACCCACCCACATACACATGTATATACATAAACGCCCACACACGCACATATACATACCTGTACATTTCAGTGTATACATTCATATACGTACACAGACATATACATATATACCCATGCACATATTCATACATGCTGCCTACATCCATTCCTGCCGCCACCCTGCCACACATGAAATGACACCTCCCCCGCATGCGTGTAAGGTAGGAAAGGACAACAAAGGCCACATTTGTCCACACTCAGGCTCTAGCTGTCATGTGTAATGCACCGAAACCACAGCTCTCTTTTCCACATTCAAGCCCCACAAAACTTTCCATGGTTTACCCCAGATGCTTCATATGCCTCGATCTGGATGTTTCACCATCTTCAACGTGAAACAAGAGTTATGCTGTTTGGCACCTTCTGTCCTCCCCTACCTTGATGTCACACACTTAAAAGAACTCTCTTGGAAAATATCACTTTACTCTGCTGTTACTCTCTCTAGCCCTTGTATTTCTTTACAATAGTGAGTAGTTTGCATTTCATGTCCTTTCCAAGCAGGGATTTGGTAGCTGACTTGCAGGAGGAAATGTGATGGTTCTTCAGGAGATGTTTTCTAGGAGTTTTGGATGGCTCTTCTTGAGTCTGATGGCTGAAATGTGGGGTTTCTTCAATAGTTCTTGTCTATTTTTGTATGTTGAAGGCTCTAGTCATGGACAAAAGTCCACATCAGTGCCAGGCCTTAATTAGAATATAGAGAGAATCATGAAAAATGAAAAGACAAGGGAAAGTATTTTCGAATTTTTGAGGTAGTAAAAGATCTGCCTTTTGAAATGTGCCAGGTCATATTTTTTAAGAAAGACATGAGAAGGTAAAGTGTTCCAAAGCTTTGACATGTAGGAAAAGAAGCAGGTATCAAAATGTCCCACCCTTGAGTTGCTGATGGCCACACAATAATCATGAGATGCAGCAGCTTGCTGAGTATTGTGGCATCTAGCTAGTGGTGGGGGCACACAAACAGCCAGCTCTCAGGAGCAAAAACCAAAGTAATACCTATGGAAGAGGGTAGATGAACCAACATTGTGGCACAGGGCAAGTGGGTCAAGTTTGGAAGTTAGCCTGGGGCAGTTTATGTAGGACTCTTTTCGGCTCAACTCTTTCAAGTAAGAATACTGAGCTAGAACCACCCCAAAATTTGAGAGCAGTAATACATACAAGGACAAATCAATCCTTTGTAAAAACAGAGCAACTGTTCAGTGGAGAAGAAGTTTCGACATCTAAACAGGACACCCAGTTCCCAAGAGGCAGATTTAGTTATTCCTGTAATGTGGGGTTTCCAAGAGGGGATGTTACAGTGATACCAAGTATGTTCATTGAGTCCAAGTGGTGGAATTACAGAACTATCAGTGGAGAGACTAAAGTTGTTAGGAGATTTTGATAGAGATGGGCAGAAACTGGGTTTTGGAGGCATTTAACTTAAGACTTTGTGTACCCCACTGAAATATCCTGTTCAAGTCTGAGTTATTGAGGAGACTGTGTCAAAATGAGATGCAGATCAAGTGAGAGAAGAGGGAGCAGAATTGAAGGATGTGGATGAATGCAATGTTGAGTCTTCAGCATATGAGTGCATTGGATTATTTGTGGAGGAGAGGAAATCATTGAAGAAAAGAAGAAATAGTGTAGGGGACAAGACAAAACCTTGAGGGACACCAGTGTTGATGGAGAAAAGGGGGAATGCTCTTCAGTCAGCAACAACAGATAAAGATCAGCATAAGAGAAAGCTAGATATGAAGGAGCAAAGTGAAGCAGGAAGCCAAAAGAGGGGAGCTTAGAGATGAGACCCCGATGCCTCACCCCGTTAAAAGCTTTAGATATATCATGGGCAACTACACTCCCCAAAATCTTTCAGGGAAGATGACTAGACATAAGTAAGCTAATAAAGAATATCACCAGTGGATCTTGCCTTATGGAAGCCATACTGGTGATCAGAGAGAAGACTGTGATTTTTTAGGTCAAGGTGTTATAGGAGTTGAGGAGGGATTCAAAGACTGGAAATGGGATGTATCGATGCATGTTTGCAAGAAGGAAAAGTTTTGGTTTTTAAGCAGAAACAGATCAGACGAGCAAGCACAGGTGCAAGTTCACATTCACACTTTCAGTACATGGGGATGGATGCCATCAGGACCATAAGCCTTGCCTGTGTCCAGAGAAAGAAGCACTTTTTGGACAGTCTGAAAAGAGACTATGGGAAGGAGCATAGGATTAGTAAGAGGAGCATCAGGGGGTGAAGAAATGTTAGAGTCATCCAAAGTGGAGATAGAGTAGAAATGGGAACCAAAGAGAATTGCTTTGTCAGTGAGAGAGACAGCTATACTACTGTCAAAATGAAAAAGTGAAGAAAAGGTGGAGTAACAGAAGTTGTTAGAGATGCCTCAGCTAAAGACCAGAAAGACCTATCAGTGGATGACGAGGAGAGGATACCACACTTCCTTTGAATCAAGGAATGCCTTGCCTCATGGATAATATGCTTGCAGCAGTTATGGACAGTGATAAAAGCTGAATGGGAGCCAGGGGAAGTAGAGATTTCCAAGCCTGATATGCCTGGTCCCTTGTCTTGAATGGCTTCAGAACAGGAATGGTTGAACAATGGATTGGATAAGGAAGTCATCTTGGAGGAAGAGGGAATAAAAGCTTCCATTCATGCAAGAATAACCTCTGCATTTCCATATTATAATTATGCAACTGAAGGACCTCTTCATGGGGCTCCTGTACCTTTGAGACTGCACTTCACTCATAAGTAGGGATATGATGGACCCTTTCTTAGTGAGAAGGTCCTTAACAAGGTTGTACTCCTGTTTCTATTGATGATGATAGAACTTTGCTAAAGGTTACTTATTTATCGCAGTGTAACCACAAGCAGGCACAGTCCAGTAATCCTTACATAACCCTACATAACCATATTAGCATGTATATGATAAAAACATTATATACATGTGATTATAGAGGATTTCTTTCATCACTTAGGTCGTTCTTGGATATATCAGACCTGTACTGAGTTTGGATTCTATCAAAGCTCAGATTCAGAAAACCAGCCATTTGGTGATGAATTTCCTCTTGAGTTCTTCATTCACCAGTGTCAGGATATTTTTGGACCTAGGTAAGTCTATTATTGTTCACACATTATGTTAATACATACTCTGTTTTCTATGTAGAACTTGTATCATATGATTGTATATGCATTTTTTCATTCTTTGGCAGTGCTACACTGTAAGAATTTTAATCAGAAAAATATATATTCAGGTAGTAGTAAACAGACAGGCTGTCAATGATAAACAAGTATAAGCCTCCTCTTCATGCTTATGATGTTTGGAAACAATATTGTAGACTAGCAGAGTGTTTACTTATCAGTTATTCAGTTTCAAATTGCTTAGGAGACACACTGACATTCTTATGGGACTTTGGCAACAGCAAAAGCCTGATATAGACCTAAAATTGGGGGTATATTTCACAAGTTTACAGGGTGAACCTTAAAGTTTGCAGCTGCAAGACAAATTCCTTTGGCTCCTGCAGTTCTTTGGAAGTCAGCTAAGTCCACCTGCTATGACCACATTTCATGAAGTTTCCTGGTGTTGTATTTGTCTGGACAGGGTAAATTTATTGCAGATGAGTAGATGTTTAGTGTCTTCATTATGAGACCAACTTTGGAGTTTTTCCAGAACCCCCTTTAAGCAAATGCATTTGATTTTCATTTTTTTTTCTCTCATAGCCTTGCAATCATCTGCCAACATGTTTTGATATGAGTTTAGTGCTTCAGGCAGGTCATTCACATGTGCCAAGGATAGCAGTGGGCCCATAATTGTGCCATGTGGCAGTCCATTTGTAACCTCAGCCCATTTTGAGTATGTGCCTCTTACCTTTGTCCTTTTTTCCCTTCCATGAGAGTTTGCTCCTTATTCCTTCCTGTAGCTTAAACTTCTTAATCATCCTCAAAGACTCTCTGGCATCAGAGGCACACAGTCTACCTATCTTTCTGTTTGGTCTGACTGAGCTAACCTTATCATAGAAGTGAAAAAAGTCCATGAGGCATGCTTTCTTTTCACTGAAACCATGTTTTCTCCCAGTTGAGAAGTTTTTCTTCTGTAGGTGTTCATTAATTTCATTCTTGATTATCTTTTTCATAATTTTACAAACCCATCTCATCAGTGTGGCAAGTGTAGTGTGATTTCCTGGCATGACATTTGTCCCCTTCCTAATCTGTGGAGCGACCTCATTCGCGTGTTCTAATAAGCATTATTTCAAGAGGTGTAGTAAGTGCCCCCACACACTTTATTCCTTCACTGAATATAGGGTGACTTCATCAGATTCATGGGCCTTATATTGGTCAAAGGATTTGGAAGTGTAATTTTGCTTTGAAGAGTGTTTATGAGAAATATTTTTAGAAACAGGTGGATTTGTATTTGGCATTTATGGATCTAGAGAAGGCACATGACAGGGTGGACAGAGATGCTTGGTGGAAGGTCTTAAGAGTTGTGGGAGGCAAGCTGCTAGAAGCAGTGAGAAGTTTTTATCAAGGATGTAAGGCATATGTGTACGAGGAGGAAGAGAGGAGAGTGAATGGTTCCAAGCAAAAGCCAGTCTGCGGCTTGGGTGTGTGATGTCCCCATGATTGTTTAAATTGTTCATGGATTGGGTAGTTAGGGAGTTAAATGCAAGAGTTTTGGAGATAGGGGTGAGTGTGTATTTTGTTAGGGATGAGAGGGCCTGGGAAGTGAGTCAGTTGTTGTTTGCCTTTGATACAGCACTGGTGCCTGATAAGAGCGAGAAACTGAAGAAGTTTGGAAAAGTGTGTGAAAGGAGAAAGTTGAGAGTAAATGTGAATAAGAGCAAGGTTATTAGGTTCAGTAGGGTTGAGGAAGAAGTTAGTTGGGATGTGAGTTTGATTGGAGAAAAGCTGGAGGAAGTGAAGTGCCTTATATATCTGGGAGTGGACTTTGCAGCAAATGAAACCATGAAAGTGGAAGTGAGTCAGGGTGGGGAAGGGGGCAAAGGTTCTGGGGGCGATGAAGAATGTTTGGAAAGAGAATATCTCGGGGAGTGAAAATGGGTATGTTTGAAGGAATAGTAGTTCCAACAATATCATATGGTTGCAAGGCATGGGCTATAGATAGGGTTGTATGGAGGAGGGTTGATATATGGCAAATGAAATGATTGAGGACAGTATGTGATGTGAGATGGTTGATTGAGTAAGTAATGAAAGGGTAAGAGAGATGTGTGGTAGTAAAAAGAGTGTAGTTGAGAGAGCAGAGGAGGTTGTGTTGAAATGGTTTAGACACATGGAGAGAATGGGTGTGGAAAGGTTGACAAAAAGGATGAATGTATCAGAGGTGGAGGGAACAAGAAGTGGGAGACCAAATTGGAGATGGAAGGACGGAGTGAAAAAGATTTTGAGCGATCGGGACCTGAACATACAGGGAGGATGAGAGGCGTGCAAGGAATAGAGTAAATTGGAAAGATATGTTATATCAGGGCCAATGTGCTATCAATGGACTGAACCAGGGCATGTGAAATATCTGGGGATAAACCACAGCTCCCTTTCCATGTCCAGGCCCTACAAACCTTTCCATGATTTACCTTAGATGCTTCACATGCCCTGGTTTAATCCATTGACAGCACATCAACCTTGGTATACTACATCATTACAATTCACTCCATTCCTTGCATACCTTTCACCCACCTGTATATTCAGTCCCTGATCACTCAAAATATTTTTCACTCCATCCTTCCACCTCCAATTTGGTCTCCCACTTCTCCCAGTTGCCTCCACTTCTGACACATATATCCTCTTTGTCAGTCATTCCTCACTCATTCTCTCCGTGTGTCCAAACCATTTCAACACACCCCTCTTCTGCTCTTACAACCACACTCTTTTTATTAACACACATCCCTTTTACCCTTTCATTACTTACTCGATCAAACCACTTCACACCACATATTGTCCTCAAACATTTTATTTCCAACACATCCACCCTCCTCTGCACAACCCTATCTATAACCCATGCCTCACAACCATTTAACATTGTTGGAACCACTATTCCTTCAAACATGTCTGTTTTTGCTCTCCGAGAATGGTTTGGCAAACAGAGAATAGGTAGTGAAAGCTTTGTGGAGGATGAAAGCTGATGAGGTGGCAGGTTTGGATGGTATTGCAGTTGAATTAATAAAAAAAGGAGGTGACTAGGTTGTTGATTGGTTCGTAAGGACATTCAATGTATATATGCATCATGGTGAAGTGCCTGATGATTGGTGGAATGCATGCATAATGCCATTGTACAAAGGCAAAGAGGATAAAGGTGAGTGTTCAAATTACAGAGACATAAGTTTGTTGAGTATTCCTGGGAAATTATATGGGAGGGTATTGATTAAGAGGGTAAAGGCATGCACAGAGCATCAGATTTGGGAAGAGCATTGCGGATTCAGAAAGGGTAGAGGATGTGTGGATCAGGTGTTTGCTTTGAAGAATGTATGTGATAAATACTTTGAAAAACAGATGGATCTGTATGTAGCATGTATGGATCTAAAGAAGACATATGATAGGGTTGAAAGACATGCTTTGTGGAAGGTTTTAAGAGTATATAGTGTGGAAGGTAAGTTGCTAGAAGCAGTGAAAAGTTTTTACCAAGGATGTAAGGCATGTCTATGAGTAGGGAGAGAGGAAAGTGATTGGTTCCCCCTGATTGTTGGTTTACAGGAGGGGTGCATGGTGATTAGAGAGGTGAACGCAAGAGTTTTGGAGAAAGGGGCAAACATGCAGTCTGTTCTGGATGAGAGGGTTTGGGAAGTGTCATTTGTTGTTCACTGATGATACAGTGCTGGTGGCTGATTTGGGTGAGAAACTGCTGAAGTTGGTGACTGAGTTTGGTAAAGTGTGTGAAAGAAGAAAGCTGAGAGTAAATGTGAATAAGAGCAAGGTTATTAGGCTCAGTAGGGGTGAGGGACAAGTAAATTGGGAGGTAAGTTTGAATGGAGAAAAACTGGAGGAGGTGGAGTGTTTTAGATATCTGGGAGTGGATTTGGTAGTGGGTGGAACCATGGAATCAGAAGTGAGGCACAGGGTGGGGGAGGGGGCGAAGGTTCTGGAAGCGTTGAAGAATGTGTGGAAGGTGAGAATGTTATCTCAGAGAGCAAAGATGGGTATGTTTCAAGGAATAGTGGTTTTAGCAATGTTATATGGTTATGAGGAATGGGCGACAGATAGGGTTATGTGGAGGAGGGTGGTTGTGTTGGAAGTGAGATGTTTGAGGACAATATGTTTGTGAGGTGGTTTGATCGAGTAAGTGATGAAAGGGTAAGAGAGATGTGTGGTAATAAAAAGAGTGTGGTTGAGAGAGCAGAAGAGGGTGTATTAAAATGGTTTGGTCACATGGAGAGAATGAGTCAGGAAAGATTGACAAAGAGGATACATGTGTCAGAAGTGGAGGAAATGAAAAGTGGGAGATCAAATTGGAGGTGGAAGGATGGAGTGAAAAAGATTTTGAGCGATTGGGGCCTAAACTTACTGGAGGGTGAAAGGCATGCAAGAAATACAGTGAATTGGAAAGATGTGATATGCCGGGGTCGACATGCTGTCAATGGATTGAACCAGGGCATGTGAAGCATCTGGGGTAAACCATGGAGTTTTGTAGGGCCTGGATGTAGAAAGGGAGCTGTGGTTTCGGTGCATTACACATGACAGTTAGTGACTGAGTGTAAACGAATGTGGCCTTTCTTTTCTCCCTGTCATATGCCTTCTCCAGATCCATAAATGCCACATAAAAGTCCATCTGTATTTCTAAGTATTTCTTATGTACATTCTTCAAAGCAAACACCTGATCCACACATCCTCGACCACTTCTAAAACCACACTGCTTCTCCCCAATCTGATGCATGCCTTGACCCTCTCAATCAGTTGCCTCTCATATAATTTCCCAGGAATACTCAACAAACTTATACCTCTGTAATTTGAACTCTCATCTTTATCCCCTTTGCCTTTGTACAATGGGACTATGCATGCATTCTGCCAATCATAATGTGTCATGTGTAATGCACCAAAACAACAGCTCCCTTTCCACATCCAGGCCCCACAAAACTTTCCATGGTTTACCACAGATGCTTCACATGCCCTGGTTCAATCCATGGACAGCACATCCATCTCGGTATACGACATCATTCCAATTCACTCTATTCCTTGCACGCCTTTCACCCTCCTGTATGTTCAGGGCCAGATTGCTCAAAATCTTTTTCCCTCCATCCTTCCACTTCTCCTCATTCCTTCCATGTCTGACACATATATCATTTTTGTCAATCTTTTTTCACTCATTCTTTCCATGTGACCAAAACATTTCAATATACCCTCTTCTGCTCTCTCAACCACACTCATTTTTTCACAAACTATCTATAACCCATGGATTGTAACCATATAACATTGTTGCAACCACTATTCCTTCAAACATACCCATTTTTGCTCTCCGAGAGAACGTTCTTGCCTTCCACATATTCTTCAACGTTCCTTTCTCCCCCTCCCCATCCTGTGACTCACTCCCACTTCCATCGACTGCTAAATCCACTCCCAGATATCTAAAACACTTCACTTCCTCCATTCTTTCTCCATTCAAACTTACCTCCCAATTAACTTGTCCCTCAACCCAACTCTACCTAATAACCTTGCTCTTATTCACATTTACTCTCAGCTTTCTTCTTTCACACACTTTACCAAACTCAGTCACCACCTCCTGCAGTTTATCACCTGAATCAGCCACCAGTGCTTTATCATCAGCAAACAACAACTGACTCACTTCTCAAGCCCTGTCATCCAGAACAGACTGCATACTTGCCCCTCTCACCAAAACTCTTGAATTCATTGTGGTTTCAGAAATGGTAGAGGATGTGTGGATCAAGCATTTGCTTTGAAGGATGTATGTGAGAAATATTTAGAAAAACAAATGGATTTGTATGTGGCATTTATGGATCTGGAGAAGGCATGTGATAGAGCTGATAGAGATGTTCTGTGGAAGGTATTAAGAGTTGATGGTGTTGCTAGAAGCAGTGAAAAGTTTTTTATCGAAGATGTAAGGCATGTGTATAAGTAGGAAGAGAGGAAAGTGATCAATTCCCAGTGAATATAGGTTTGCAGCAGGGGTGCATAATGTCTCCATGGTTGTTGAATTTGTTTATGGATTGGGTTGTTAAGGAGGTAAATGCAAGAATTTTGGATAGAGGGGCAAGTATGCAGTCTGTCGTGGATGAGAGTGCTTGGGAAGTGAGTCAATTGTTGTTTGCTGATGATACAGCACTAATGGCTGATTCGGGTGAGAAACTGTAGAAGCTGGTGACTGAGTTTGGTAAAGTGTGTGAAAGAAGAAAGCTGAGAGCAAATGTGAATAAGAGCAAGGTTATTAGGTTCAGTAGGGTTGAGGGACAAGTCAGTTGGGAGGTAAGTTTGGATGGAGAAAAACTGGAGGAAGTGAAGTGTTTTAGATATCTGGGAGTGGATTTGGCAGCAGATGGAACCATGGAAGCAGAAGTGAGTCACAGGGTGGGGTAGTTGGCAAAGGTTCTGGGAACGTTGAAGAATGTGTGGAAGGCGAGAACTATATCTTGGAGAGCAAAAATGGGTATGTTTGAAGTGATAGTGGTTCCAATAATGTTATATGATTGCGAGGCATGGGTTGCACGGAGGAGGGTGGATGTGTTGGAAATGAAATGTTTGAGGACAGAGATGTGGTGTGAAGTGGTTTGATTGATTAAGTAATGAAAGGGTAAGAGAGATGTGTGGTAATAAAAAGAATGTGTTTGAGACAGCAGAAGAAAGTGTTTTGAAATGGTTTGGTCACATAGAGAGAATGAGTGAGGAAAGATTGACAAAGAGAATATATGTGTCAGAGGTGAAGGGAACAAGATGTGGGAGACCAAATTGTAGGTGGAAGGATGAAGTCAAAAAGATTTTGTGCGATCGGAGCCTGAACATACAGGAGGGTGAAAGGTGTGCAACGAATAGAGTGAATTGGAACGATGTGGTATATCGTGGTCGACGTGCTGTCAAGGGATTGAACAAGGGTATGTATATATATATATATATATATATATATATATATATATATATATATATATATATATATATATATATATATATATATATATATTTTTTTTCTTTGCCGCTGTCTCCCGCGTTTGCGAGGTAGCGCAAGGAAACAGACGAAAGAAATGGCCCAACCCACCCCCATACACATATATATACATACGTCCAGACACGCAAATATACATACCTACACAGCGTTCCATGGTTTACCCCAGACGCTTCACATGCCCTGATTCAATCCACTGACAGCACGTCAACCCCGGTATACCACATCGATCCAATTCACTCTATTCCTTGAATGCCTTTCACCCTCCTGCATGTTCAGGCCCTGATCACTCAAAATCTTTTTCACTCCATCTTTCCACCTCCAATTTGGTCTCCCACTTCTCCTCGTTCCCTCCACCTCCGACACATATATCCTCTTGGTCAATCTTTCCTCACTCATTCTCTCCATGTGCCCAAACCATTTCAAAACACCCTCTTCTGCTCTCTCAACCACGCTCTTTTTATTTCCACACCTCTCTCTTACCCTTACGTTACTTACTCAATCAAACCGCCTCACACCACATATTGTCCTCAAACATCTCATTTCCAGCACATCCACCCTCCTGCGCACTACTCTATCCATAGCCCACGTCTCGCATCCATACAACATTGTTGGAACCACTATTCCTTCAAACATAGCCATTTTTGCTTTCGGAGATAATATTCTCGACTTCCACACATTCTTCAAGGCTCCCAGGATTTTCGCCCCCTCCCCCACCCTATGATTCACTTCCGCTTCCATGGTTCCATCCGCTGCCAGATCCACTCCCAGATATCTAAAACACTTTACTTCCTCCAGTTTTTCTCCATTCAAACTTACCTCCCAATTGACTTGACCCTCAACCCTACTGTACCTAATAACCTTGCTCTTATTCACATTTACTTTTAACTTTCTTCTTTCATACACTTTACCAAACTCAGTCACCAGCTTCTGCAGTTTCTCACATGAATCAGCCACCAGTGCTGTATCATCAGTGAACAACAACTGACTCACTACCCAAGCTCTCTCATCCCCAACAGACTGCATACTTGCTCCTCTTTCCAAAACTCTTGCATTCACCTCCCTAACAACCCCATCCATAAACAAATTAAACAACCATGGAGACATTACACACCCCTGCCGCAAACCTACATTCACTGAGAACCAATCATTTTCCTCTCTTCCTACACGTACACATGCCTTACATCCTCGATAAAAACTTTTCAATGCTTCTAACAACTTGCCTCCCACACCATATATTCTTAGTACCTTCCACAGAGCATCTCTATCAACCCTATCATATGCCTAGTCCAGATCCATAAATGCTACATGCAAATCCATTTGCTTTTCTAAGTATTTCTCACATACATTCTTCAAAGCAAACACCTGATCCACACATCCTCTACCGTTTCTGAAACCACACTGCTCTTCCCCAATCTGATGCTCTGTACATGCCTTCACCCTCTCAATCAATACCCTCCCATATAATTTACCAGGAATACTCAACAAACTTATACCTCTGTAATATGAGCACTCACTCTTATCCCCTTTGCCTTTATACAATGGCACTATGCACGCATTCTGCCAATTCTCAGGCACCTCACCATGAACCATCCATACATTAAATAACTTTACCAACCAGACAACAATAGTCACTTCTTTTTTTAATAAAGTCCACTGCAATACCATCCAAACCTGCTGCCTTGCTGGCTTTCATCTTCCGCAAAGCTTTTACTACCTCTTCTCTGTTTACCAAATCATTTTCCCTTACCCTCTCACTTTGCACACCACCTCAACCAAAACACCCTATATCTGCCACTCTATCATCAAACACATTCAACAAACCTTCAAAATACTCACTCCATTTCCTTCTTACATCACCACTGCTTGTTATCACCTCCCCATTAGCCTCCTTCACTGAAGTTCCCATTTGCTCCCATGTCTTATGCACTTTATTTACCTCCTTACAAAACATCTTTTTATTCTCCTGAAAATTTAATGATACTATGTCATGCCAACTCTCATTTGCCCTCTTTTTCACCTCTTGCACCTTTCTCTTGACCTCCTGTCTCTTTCTTTTATACATATTCCACTCATTTGCATTTTTTTCCAGTAAAAATCATCCAAATGCCTCTCTCTTCTCTTTCACTAATAGTCTTACTTCTTCATCCCACCAGTCACTACCCTTTCTAATCAACCCACCTCCCACGCTTCTCATGCCACAAGCATCTTTTGCGCAAGCCATTACTGCTTCCCTAAATACATCCCATTCCTCCCCCACTCCCCTTACCTACTTTGTTCTCACCTTTTTCCATTCTGTACTCAGTCTCTCCTGGTACTTCTTCACACAAGTCTCCTTCCCAAGCTCACCTACTCTCACCACCCTCTTCCCCCTAACATTCCCTCTTCTTTTCTATAACCCGGTCTTGTGCATCAAAACCAGTAACACACTCATTCAGCTGCTCCCAAAACACTTGCCTCTCATGATCTTTCTTCACCTTCGCCTCCATAAGATAATGATCAGACATCCCTCCAGTTGCATCTCTCAGCACATTAACATCCAAAAGTCTCTCTTTCACGCGCCTGTCACTTAACACGTAATCCAGTTACGCTCTCTGGCCATATCTCTTACTTACATACATATACTTATGTATATATTGCTTTTTAAACCAGGTATTCCCAATCACCAGTCCTTTTCAGCACATAAATCTACAAGCTCTTCACCATTTCCATTTACAACACTGAACACCCCATGTATACCAATTATTCCCTCAACTGCCACATTATTCACCTTTGCATTCAAATCACCCATCACTATAACCTGGTCTTGTGCATCAAAACCACTAACACACTCATTCAGCTGCTCCGAAAACACTTGCCTCTCATGATCTTTCTTCTCATGACCAGGTGCATATGCACCAATAATCACCCATCTCTCTCCATCAACTTTCAGTTTTACCCATATCAATCTAGAATTTACTTTCTTACATTCTATCACATACTCCCACCACTCCTGTTTCAGGAGTAGTGCTACTCCTTCCCTTGCTCCTGTCCTCTCACTAACCCCTGACTGTACTCCCAAGACATTCCCAAACCACTCTTCCAACTTTACCCTTGAGCTTCATTTCACTCAGAGCAAAGCATCGAGGTTCCTTTCCTCAAACATACTACCTATCTCTCCTTTTTTCACACCTTGGTTACATCCACACACATTTAGACACCCCAATCTGAGCCTACGAGGAGGATGAGCACTCCTCGCGTGACTCCTTCTTCTGTTTCCCATTTTAGAAACTTAAAATACAAGGAGGGGAGGATTTTTTTTCTTTTCTTTCATACTATTCGCCATTTCCCGCCTCAGCGAGGTAGCCTTAAGAACTAAGGACTGGGCCTCTGAGGAAACATCCACACCCGGCCCCATTCTCTGTTCCTTCCTTTGAAAAAAAGAAAAAAAAAAAATTGAATTTTTTTTTTTTTGTCGCTGTCTCCCGCGTTTGCGAGGTAGCGCAAGGAAACAGACGAAAGAAATGGCCCAACCCACCCCCATACACATGTATATACATACGTCCACACACGCAAATATACATACCTACACAGCTTTCCATGGTTTACCCCAGATGCTTCACATGCCCTGATCAATCCACTGACAGCACGTCAACTTCGGTATACCACATTGATTCAGTTCACTCTATTCCTTGCCCTCCTTTCATCCTCCTGCATGTTCAGACCCCGATCACACAAAATGCTTTTCACTCCATCTCTCCATCTCCAATTTGGTCTCCCACTTCTCCTCGTTCCCTCCACCTCCGACACATATATCCTCTTGGTCAATCTTTCCTCACTCATTCTCTCCATGTGCCCAAACCATTTCAAAACACCCTCTTCTGCTCTCTCAACCACACTCTTTTTATTTCCACACATCTCTCTTACCCTTACGTTACTTACTCGATCAAACCACCTCACACCACACATTGTCCTCAAACATCTCATTTCCAGCACATCCATCCTCCTGTGCACAACTCTATCCATAGCCCATGCCTCGCAACCATACAACATTGTTGGAACCACTGTTCCTTCAAACATAGCCATTTTTGCTTTCCGAGATAATGTTCTCGACTTCCACACATTCTTCAAGGCTTCCAGGATTTTCGCCCCCTCCCCCACACTATGATCCACTTCCGCTTCCATGGTTCCATCCGCTGCCAGATCCACTCCCAGATATCTAAAACACTTTACTTCCTCCAGTATTTCTCCATTCAAACTTACCTCCCAATTGACTTGACCCTCAACCCTACTGTACCTAATAACCTTGCTCTTATTCACATTTACTCTTAACTTTCTTCTTTCACACACTTTACCAAACTCAGTCACCAGCTTCTGCAGTTTCTCACATGAATCAGCCACCAGCGCTGTATCATCAGCGAACAACAACTGACTCACTTCCCAAGCTCTGTCATCCCCAACAGACTTCAAATTTGCCCCTCTTTCCAAAACTCTTGCATTCACCTCCCTAACAACCCCATCCATAAACAAATTAAACAACCATGGAGACATCACACACCCCTGCCGCAAACCTACATTCACTGAGAACCAATCACTTTCCTCTCTTCCTACACGTACACATGCCTTACATCCTCGATAAAAACTTTTCACTGCTTCTAACAACTTGCCTCCCACACCATATATTCTTAATACCTTCCACAGAGCATCTCTATCAACTCTATCATATGCCTTCTCCAGATCCATAAATGCTACATACAAATCCATTTTCTTTTCAAAATATTTCTCACATACATTCTTCAAAGCAAACACCACACATCTTCAAAGCAAATCCACACATCCTCTACCACTTCTGAAACCACACTGCTCTTCCCCAATCTGATGCTCTGTACATGCCTTCACCCTCTCAATCAATACCCTCCCATATAATTTACCAGGAATACTCAACAAACTTATAGCTCTGTAATTTGAGCACTCACTCTTATCCCCTTTGCCTTTGTACAATGGCACTATGCACGCATTCCGCCAATCCTCAGGCACCTCACCATGAGTCATACATACATTAAATAACCTTACCAACCTGTCAATAATACAGTCACCCCCTTTTTAATAAATTCCACTGCAATACCATCCAAACCTGCTGCCTTGCCGGCTTTCATCTTCCGCAAAGCTTTTACTACTTCTTTTCTGTTTACCAAATAATTTTCCCTAACCCTATCACTTTGCACACCACCTCGACCAAAACACCCTATATCTGCCACTCTATCATCAAACACATTCAACAAACCCTCAAAATACTCACTCCATCTCCTTCTCACATCACCACTACTTGTTTTCACCTCCCCATTTGCGCCCTTCACTGAAGTTCCCATTTGCTCCCTCGTCTTACGCACTTTATTTACCTCCTTCCAGAACATCTTTTTATTCTCCCTAAAATTTAATGATACTCTCTCACCCCAACTCTCATTTGCCCTCTTTATCACCTCTTGCACCTTTCTCTTGACCTCCTGTCTCTTTCTTTTATACATCTCCCACTCAATTGCATTTTTTCCCTGCAAAAATCATCCAAATGCCTCTCTCCTCTCTTTCACTAATAATCTTACTTCTTCATCCCACCACTCACTACCCTTTCTAATCAACCCACCTCCCACTCTTCTCATGCCACAAGCATCTGTTGCACAATCCATCACTGATTCCCTAAATACATCCCATTCCTCCCCCACTCCCCTTACTTCCATTGTTCTCACCTTTTTCCATTCTGTACTCAGTCTCTCCTGGTACTTCTTCACACAAGTCTCCTTCCCAAGCTCACCTACTCTCACCACCCTCTCACCCCAACATTCACTCTTCTTTTCGAAAACCCCTAACAAATCTTCACCTTAACCTCCACAAGATAATGATCAGACATCCCTCCAGTTGCACCTCTCAGCACATTAACATCCAAAAGTCTCTTTTACATGCCTATCAATTACAACATAATCTAATAACACAACTCAACGAGATTTTTTAATCTAATAACACAACTCAACGAGATTTTTTAATCTAATAACACAACTCAACGAGATTTTTTAATCTAATAACACAACTCAACGAGATTTTTTAATCTAATAACACACAACTCAACGAGATTTTTTAATCTAATAACACACAACTCAACGAGATTTTTTAATCTAATAACACAACTCAACGAGATTTTTTAATCTAATAACACACAACTCAACGAGATTTTTTAATCTAATAACACACAACTCAACGAGATTTTTTAATCTAATAACACAACTCAACGAGATTTTTTAATCTAATAACACACAACTCAACGAGATTTTTTAATCTAATAACACACAACTCAACGAGATTTTTTAATCTAATAACACAACTCAACGAGATTTTTTAATCTAATAACACACAACTCAACGAGATTTTTTAATCTAATAACACAACTCAACGAGATTTTTTAATCTAATAACACAACTCAACGAGATTTTTTAATCTAATAACACACAACTCAACGAGATTTTTTAATCTAATAACACACAACTCAACGAGATTTTTTAATCTAATAACACACAACTCAACGAGATTTTTTAATCTAATAACACACAACTCAACGAGATTTTTTAATCTAATAACACAACTCAACGAGATTTTTTAATCTAATAACACAACTCAACGAGATTTTTTAATCTAATAACACAACTCAACGAGATTTTTTAATCTAATAACACACAACTCAACGAGATTTTTTAATCTAATAACACACAACTCAACGAGATTTTTTAATCTAATAACACACAACTCAACGAGATTTTTTAATCTAATAACACACAACTCAACGAGATTTTTTAATCTAATAACACAACTCAACGAGATTTTTTAATCTAATAACACACAACTCAACGAGATTTTTTAATCTAATAACACACAACTCAACGAGATTTTTTAATCTAATAACACAACTCAACGAGATTTTTTAATCTAATAACACACAACTCAACGAGATTTTTTAATCTAATAACACACAACTCAACGAGATTTTTTAATCTAATAACACACAACTCAACGAGATTTTTTAATCTAATAACACAACTCAACGAGATTTTTTAATCTAATAACACACAACTCAACGAGATTTTTTAATCTAATAACACAACTCAACGAGATTTTTTAATCTAATAACACAACTCAACGAGATTTTTTAATCTAATAACACACAACTCAACGAGATTTTTTAATCTAATAACACAACTCAACGAGATTTTTTAATCTAATAACACAACTCAACGAGATTTTTTAATCTAATAACACAACTCAACGAGATTTTTTAATCTAATAACACACAACTCAACGAGATTTTTTAATCTAATAACACACAACTCAACGAGATTTTTTAATCTAATAACACAACTCAACGAGATTTTTTAA
This sequence comes from Panulirus ornatus, assembly GCF_036320965.1. Taxonomy (NCBI): domain Eukaryota; kingdom Metazoa; phylum Arthropoda; class Malacostraca; order Decapoda; family Palinuridae; genus Panulirus; species Panulirus ornatus. The sequence goes on from NC_092253.1 coordinate 16,815,681, forward strand.
TCTAATAACACAACTCAACGAGATTTTTTAATCTAATAACACAACTCAACGAGATTTTTTAATCTAATAACACACAACTCAACGAGATTTTTTAATCTAATAACACACAACTCAACGAGATTTTTTAATCTAATAACACACAACTCAACGAGATTTTTTAATCTAATAACACAACTCAACGAGATTTTTTAATCTAATAACACAACTCAACGAGATTTTTTAATCTAATAACACAACTCAACGAGATTTTTTAATCTAATAACACAACTCAACGAGATTTTTTAATCTAATAACACAACTCAACGAGATTTTTTAATCTAATAACACACAACTCAACGAGATTTTTTAATCTAATAACACAACTCAACGAGATTTTTTAATCTAATAACACAACTCAACGAGATTTTTTAATCTAATAACACAACTCAACGAGATTTTTTAATCTAATAACACACAACTCAACGAGATTTTTTAATCTAATAACACAACTCAACGAGATTTTTTAATCTAATAACACAACTCAACGAGATTTTTTAATCTAATAACACAACTCAACGAGATTTTTTAATCTAATAACACAACTCAACGAGATTTTTTAATCTAATAACACACAACTCAACGAGATTTTTTAATCTAATAACACAACTCAACGAGATTTTTTAATCTAATAACACAACTCAACGAGATTTTTTAATCTAATAACACAACTCAACGAGATTTTTTAATCTAATAACACACAACTCAACGAGATTTTTTAATCTAATAACACACAACTCAACGAGATTTTTTAATCTAATAACACACAACTCAACGAGATTTTTTAATCTAATAACACACAACTCAACGAGATTTTTTAATCTAATAACACAACTCAACGAGATTTTTTAATCTAATAACACAACTCAACGAGATTTTTTAATCTAATAACACACAACTCAACGAGATTTTTTAATCTAATAACACAACTCAACGAGATTTTTTAATCTAATAACACACAACTCAACGAGATTTTTTAATCTAATAACACACAACTCAACGAGATTTTTTAATCTAATAACACACAACTCAACGAGATTTTTTAATCTAATAACACAACTCAACGAGATTTTTTAATCTAATAACACAACTCAACGAGATTTTTTAATCTAATAACACAACTCAACGAGATTTTTTAATCTAATAACACAACTCAACGAGATTTTTTAATCTAATAACACAACTCAACGAGATTTTTTAATCTAATAACACACAACTCAACGAGATTTTTTAATCTAATAACACACAACTCAACGAGATTTTTTAATCTAATAACACACAACTCAACGAGATTTTTTAATCTAATAACACACAACTCAACGAGATTTTTTAATCTAATAACACAACTCAACGAGATTTTTTAATCTAATAACACACAACTCAACGAGATTTTTTAATCTAATAACACAACTCAACGAGATTTTTTAATCTAATAACACACAACTCAACGAGATTTTTTAATCTAATAACACACAACTCAACGAGATTTTTTAATCTAATAACACAACTCAACGAGATTTTTTAATCTAATAACACAACTCAACGAGATTTTTTAATCTAATAACACACAACTCAACGAGATTTTTTAATCTAATAACACACAACTCAACGAGATTTTTTAATCTAATAACACACAACTCAACGAGATTTTTTAATCTAATAACACACAACTCAACGAGATTTTTTAATCTAATAACACACAACTCAACGAGATTTTTTAATCTAATAACACACAACTCAACGAGATTTTTTAATCTAATAACACACAACTCAACGAGATTTTTTAATCTAATAACACACAACTCAACGAGATTTTTTAATCTAATAACACACAACTCAACGAGATTTTCACCATTTCCATTTTACAACACTGAACACCCCATGTATACCAATTATTGCCTCAACTGCCACATTATTCACCTTTGCATTCAAATCACCCATCACTATAACCTGGTCTTGTGCATCAAAACCACTAACACACTCATTCAGCTGCTCCAAAACACTTGCCTCTCATGATCTTTCTTCTCATGACCAGGTGCATATGCACCAATAATCACCCATCTCTCTCCATCAACTTTCAGTTTTACCCATATCAATCTAGAATTTACTTTCTTACATTCTATCACATACTCCCACCACTCCTGTTTCAGGAGTGCTGCTACTCCTTCCCTTGCTCTTGTCCTCTCACTAACCCTGACTTTACTCCCAAGACATTCCCAAACCACTCTTCCCCTTTACCCTTGAGCTTCATTTCACTCAGAGCCAAACATCCAGGTTCCTTTCCTCAAACATACTACCTATCTCTCCTTTTTTCACACCTTGGTTACAATCCACACACATTTAGACACCCCAGTCTGAGCCTTCGAGGAGGATGATGAGCACTCCTCGCGTGACTCCTTCTTCTGTTTCCCATTTTAGAAACTTAAAATACAAGGAGGGGAGGATATATTATATATATATATTATATATATATTTTTTTTTTTTTTTAAACTATTCGCCATTTCCCGCGTTAGCGAGGTAGCGTTAAGAACAGAGGACTGGGCCTTTTTTGGAATATCCTCACCTGGCCCCCCTCTGTTCCTTCTTTTGGAAAATGAAAAAAAAAAAAAAATATATATATATATTTTTTTTTTTTTTTTAAACTATTCGCCATTTCCCGCGTTAGCGAGGTAGCGTTAAGAACAGAGGACTGGGCCTTTTTTGGAATATCCTCACCTGGCCCCCCTCTGTTCCTTCTTTTGGAAAATGAAAAAAAAAAAAAAATATATATATATATATGTATATATATATATATTATATATATTATATTATATATATATTTTTTTTTTTTTTTAAACTATTCGCCATTTCCCGCGTTAGCGAGGTAGCGTTAAGAACAGAGGACTGGGCCTTTTTTGGAATATCCTCACCTGGCCCCCCTCTGTTCCTTCTTTTGGAAAATGAAAAAAAAAAAAAAATATATATATATATATTTTTTTTTTTTTTGTCGCTGTCTCCCGCGTTTGCGAGGTAGCGCAAGGAAACAGACGAAAGAAATGGCCCAACCCACCCCCATACACATGTATATACATACGTCCACACACGCAAATATACATACCTACACAGCTTTCCATGGTTTACCCCAGATGCTTCACATTCCCTGGTTCAATTCATTGACAGCACGTCGGACCTGGTATACCACATTGTTGCAATTCAATTTCTTCCTTGCACGCCTTTCACCCTCCTGTATGTTCAGGGCCAGATTGCTCAAAATCTTTTTCACTCATTCTTTCCATGTGACCAAAACATTTCAATATACCCTCTTCTGCTCTCTCAACCACGCTCTTTTTATTTCCACACATCTCTCTTACCCTTACGTTACTTACTCGATCAAACCACCTCACACCACACATTGTCCTCAAACATCTCATTTCCAGCACATCCACCCTCCTCTGCACAACCCTATCTATAACCCATGCCTCACAACCATTTAACATTGTTGGAACCACTGTTCCTTCAAACATAGCCATTTTTGCTTTCGGAGATAATATTCTCGACTTCCACACATTCTTCAAGGCTTCCAGGATTTTCGCCCCCTCCCCCACCCTATGATTCACTTCCGCTTCCATGGTTCCATCCGCTGCCAGATCCACTCCCAGATATCTAAAACACTTCACTTCCTCCAGTTTTTCTCCATTCAAACTTACCTCCCAATTGACTTGACCCTCAACCCTACTGTACCTAATAACCTTGCTCTTATTCACATTTACTCTTAACTTTCTTCTTTCACACACTTTACCAAACTCAGTCACCAGCTTCTGCAGTTTCTCACATGAATCAGCCACCAGCGCTGTATCATCAGCGAACAACAACTGACTCACTACCCAAGCTCTCTCATCCCCAACAGACTTCAAATTTGCCCTCTTTCCAAAACTCTTGCATTCACCTCCCTAACAACCCCATCCATAAACAAATTAAACAACCATGGAGACATCACACACCCCTGCCGCAAACCTACATTCACTGAGAACCAATCACTTTCCTCTCTTCCTACACGTACACATGCCTTACATCCTCGATAAAAACTTTTCACTGATTCTAACAACAAAGGCAAAGGGGATAAGAGTGAGTGCTCAAATTACAGAGGTATAAGTTTGTTGAGTATTCTGGTAAATTATATGGGAGGGTATTGATTGAGAGGGTGAGGGCATGTACAGAGCATCAGATTGGGGAAGAGCAGTGTGGTTTCAGAAGTGGTAGAGGATGTGTGGATCAGGTGTTTGCTTTGAAGAATGTATGTGATAAATACTTTGAAAAACAGATGGATCTGTATGTGTATCATGTTATGGATCTAAAGAAGACATATGATAGGGTTGAAAGACATGCTTTGTGGAAGGTTTAAGAGTATATAGTGTGGAAGGTAAGTTGCTAGAAGCAGTGAAAAGTTTTTACCAAGGATGTAAGGCATTCTACTATGAGATAGGCGAGAGGAAAGAGAGTGGTCCCCCTGAATTTGTTTACAGAGGGAGCATGTGAATTAGAGAGGTGAACGCAAGAGTTTTGGAGAAAGGGCAAACATGCAGTCTGTTCTGGATGAGAGGGTTTGGGAGGTGTCATTTGTTGTTCACTGATGATACAGTGCTGGTGGCTGATTTGGGTGAGAAACTGCTGAAGTTGGTGATTGAGTTTGGTAAAGTGTGTGAAAGAAGAAAGCTGAGAGTAAATGTGAATAAGAGCAAGGTTATTAGGTACAGTAGGGTTGAGGGTCAAGTCAATTGGGAGGTGAGTTTGAATGGAGAAAAACTGGAGGAAGTGAAGTGTTTTAGATATCTGGGAGTGGATTTGGTAGTGGGTGGAACCATGGAATCAGAAGTGGGCACGGGGTGGGGGAGGGGGCGAAGGTTCTGGAAGCGTTTGAAGGTATGTGTGGAAGGTGAGAATGTTATCTCAGGAGCAAAGATGGGGTTATGTTTCAAGGATTAATGGTTTAGCAATTTATTTGTTATGAGGAATTATGGGCGGACAGATAGGGTTATGTGGAGGGAGGGTGGTTGTGTTGGAAGTGAGATGTTTGAGGACAATATGTTTGTGAGGTGGTTTGATCGAGTAAGTAACGTAAGGGTAAGAGAGATGTGTGGAAATAAAAAGAGCGTGGTTGAGAGAGCAGAAGAGGGTGTTTTGAAATGGTTTGGGCACATGGAGAGAATGAGTCAGGAAAGATTGACAAAGAGGATACATGTGTCAGAAGTGGAGGAAATGAAAAGTGGGAGATCAAATTGGAGGTGGAAGGATGGAGTGAAAAAGATTTTGAGCGATTGGGGCCTAAACTTACTGGAGGGTGAAAGGCATGCAAGAAATACAGTGAATTGGAAAGATGTGATATGCCGGGGTCGACATGCTGTAATGGATTGAACCAGGGCATGTGAAGCATCTGGGGTAAACCATGGAGTTTTGTAGGGCCTGGATGTAGAAAGGGAGCTGTGGTTTCGGTGCATTACACATGACAGTTAGTGACTGAGTGTAAACGAATGTGGCCTTTCTTTCTCACTGTCATATGCCTTCTCCAGATCCAATAAATGACCCAATTAAAAAGTCCATCTGTATTTCTAAGTATTTCTTATGTACATTCTTCAAAGCAAACACCTGATCCACACATCCTCGGACCACTTTTCTAAAACCACACTGCTTCTCCCCAATCTGAATGCATGCCTTACCCTCTCAATCAGTTGCCTCTCATATAATTTCCCAGGAATACTCAACAAACTTATACCTCTGTAATTTGAACTCTCATCTTTATCCCCTTTGCCTTTGTACAAAGGGACTATGCATGCATTCTGCCAATCATAATGTGTCATGTGTAATGCACAAAACAACAGCTCCCTTTCCACATCCAGGCCCCACAAAACTTTCCATGGTTTACCCCAGATGCTTCACATGCCCTGGTTCACTCCATGGACAGCACTCCATCTTCGGTATACGACATCATTCCAATTCACTCTATTCCTTGCACGCCTTTCCACCCTCCTGTATGTTCAGGGCCAGATTGCTCAAAATCTTTTTCCCTCCACCGTCCACTTCTCCTCATTCCTTCCATGTCTGACACATATATCATTTTTGTCAATCTTTTTTCACTCATTCTTTCCATGTGACCAAAACATTTCAATATACCCTCTTCTGCTCTCTCAACCACACTCATTTTTTCCACTAACTATCTAAAAACCCATGGATTGTAACCATATAACATTGTTGCAACCACTATTCCTTCAAACATACCCATTTTTGCTTTCCGAGATAATGTTCTCGACTTCCACACATTCTTCAAGGCTTCCAGGATTTTCGCCCCCTCCCCCACCCTATGATTCACTTCCGCTTCCATGGTTCCATCCGCTGCCAGATCCACTCCCAGATATCTAAAACACTTCACTTCCTCCATTCTTTCTCCATTCAAACTTACCTCCCAATTAACTTGTCCCTCAACCCTACTGTACCTAATAACCTTGCTCTTATTCACATTTACTCTTAACTTTCTTCTTTCACACACTTTACCAAACTCAGTCACCACCTCCTGCAGTTTATCACCTGAATCAGCCACCAGCGCTGTATCATCAGCGAACAACAACTGACTCACTTCTCAAGCCCTGTCATCCAGAACAGACTGCATACTTGCCCATCTCACCAGAACTTCTTGAATTTATTGTGGTTTCAGAAATGGTAGAGGATGTGTGGATCAGGTGTTTGCTTTGAAGAATGTATGTGAGAAATACTTAGAAAAGCAAATGGATTTGTATGTGGCATTTATGGATCTGGAGAAGGCATATGATAGAGTTGATAGAGATGCTCTGTGGAAGGTATTAAGAGTTGATGGTGTTGCTAGAAGCAGTGAAAAGTTTTTTATCGAATATGTACGAGCATGTGGTATAAGTAGGAAGAGAGGAAAGTGATCGATTCCCGGGGTGAATATTAGGTTTTGCAGCAGGGGTGCATAATGTCTCCATGGTTGTTGAATTTGTTTATGGATTGGGTTGTTAAGGAGGTAAATGCAAGAATTTTGGATAGAGGGGCAAGTATGAAGTCTGTTGGGGATGAGAGAGCTTGGGAAGTGAGTCAGTTGTTGTTCGCTGATGATACAGCGCTGGTGGCTGATTCATGTGAGAAACTGCAGAAGCTGGTGACTGAGTTTGGTAAAGTGTGTGAAAGAAGAAAGCTGAGAGCAAATGTGAATAAGAGCAAGGTTATTAGGTACAGTAGGGTTGAGGGTCAAGTCAATTGGGAGGTGAGTTTGAATGGAGAAAAACTGGAGGAAGTGAAATGTTTTAGATATCTGGAGTGGATTTGGCAGCATATGGAACCATGGAAGCAGAAGTGAGTCACAGGGTGGGTAGTAGGCAAAAGGTTCTGGGAACGTTGAAGAATGTGTGGAAGGCGAGAACTATATCTCGGAGAGCAAAAATGGGTATGTTTGAAGGAATAGTGGTTCCAACAATGTTTATGGTTGCGAGGCGTGGGCTATGGATAGAGTTGTGCGCAGGAGGATGGATGTGCTGGAAATGAGATGTTTGAGGACAATATGTTTGTGAGGTGGTTTGATCGAGTGAGTAACGTAAGGGTAAGAGAGATGTGTGGTAATAAAAAGAATGTGTTTGAGACAGCAGAAGAAAGTGTTTTGAAATGGTTTGGTCACATAGAGAGAATGAGTGAGGAAAGATTGACAAAGAGAATATATGTGTCAGAGGTGAAGGGAACAAGATGTGGGAGACCAAATTGTAGGTGGAAGGATGAAGTCAAAAAGATTTTGTGCGATCGGAGCCTGAACATACAGGAGGGTGAAAGGAGGGCAAGGAATAGAGTGAATTGGAACGATGATGGTATATCCGTGGTCGACGAGCTGTCAAGGGATTTGAGCAGTAATATATATATATATATAATATATATATAATATATATATAATATATATATATATAATATATATAATATATATATATATATATTATATATAATATATATATTTTTTTTTTCTTTGCCGCTGTCTCCCGCGTTTGCGAGGTAGCGCAAGGAAACAGACGAAAGAAATGGCCCAACCCACCCCCATACACATGTATATACATACGTCCACACACGCAAATATACAATACCTACACAGCTTTCCATGGTTTACCCCAGACGCTTCACATGCCCTGATTCAATCCACTGACAGCACGTCAACCCCGGTATACCACATCGATCCAATTCACTCTATTCCTTGAATGCCTTTCACCCTCCTGCATGTTCAGGCCCTGATCACTCAAAATCTTTTTCACTCATCTTTCCACCTCCAATTTGGTCTCCCACTTCTCCTCGTTCCCTCCACCTCCGACACATATATCCTCTTGGTCAATCTTTCCTCACTCATTCTCTCCATGTGCCCAAACCATTTCAAAACACCCTCTTCTGCTCTCTCAACCACGCTCTTTTTATTTCCACACATCTCTCTTACCCTTACGTTACTTACTCAATCAAACCGCCTCACACCACATATTGTCCTCAAACATCTCATTTCCAGCACATCCACCCTCCTGCGCACTACTCTATCCATAGCCCATGCCTCGCAACCATACAACATTGTTGGAACCACTATTCCTTCAAACATAGCCATTTTTGCTTTCGGAGATAATATTCTCGACTTCCACACATTCTTCAAGGCTTCCAGGATTTTCGCCCCCTCCCCCACCCTATGATTCACTTCCGCTTCCATGGTTCCATCCGCTGCCAGATCCACTCCCAGATATCTAAAACACTTCACTTCCTCCAGTTTTTCTCCATTCAAACTTACCTCCCAATTGACTTGACCCTCAACCCTACTGTACCTAATAACCTTGCTCTTATTCACATTTACTTTTAACTTTCTTCTTTCACACACTTTACCAAACTCAGTCACCAGCTTCTGCAGTTTCTCACATGAATCAGCCACCAGTGCTGTATCATCATTGAACAACAACTGACTCACTACCCAAGCTCTCTCATCCCCAACAGACTTCAAATTTGCCCTCTTTCCAAAACTCTTGCATTCACCTCCCTAACAACCCCATCCATAAACAAATTAAACAACCATGGAGACATCACACACCCCTGCCGCAAACCTACATTCACTGAGAACCAATCACTTTCCTCTCTTCCTACACGTACACATGCCTTACATCCTCGATAAAAACTTTTCAATGCTTCTAACAACTTGCCTCCCACAACCCATATATTCTTAGTACCTTCCACAGAGCATCTCTAATCAACTCTATCATATGCCTTCTCCAGATCCATAAATGCTACATGCAAATCCATTTGCTTTTCTAAGTATTTTCTCACATACATTCTTCAAAGCAAACACCTGATCCACACATCCTCTACCACTTCTGAAACCACACTGCTCTTCCCCAATCTGATGCTCTGTACATGCCTTCACCCTCTCAATCAATACCCTCCCATATAATTTAACCAGGAATACTCAACAAACTTATACCTCTGTAATTTGAACTCTCATCTTTATCCCCTTTGCCTTTATACAATGGCACTATGCACGCATTCCGTCAATCTCAGGCACCTCACCATGAACCATCCATACATTAAATAACTTTACCAACCAGACAAACAATAGTCCACTTCTTTTTTTAATAAAGTCCACTGCAATACCATCCAAACCTGCTGCCTTGCTGGCTTTCATCTTCCGCAAAGCTTTTACTACCTCTTCTCCTGTTTACTACCAACTTCATTTTCCCCATACCCCTCACTTTGCACGGAATCAACACATGACTTTAAAAAACCACCTCAAGCCAAAAACCACCCTATAATCTGCCACTCTATCATCAAACACATTCAACAAACCTCAAAATACTCACTCCATTTCCTTCTTACATCCACCACTGCTTGTTATCACCTCCCCATTAGCCTCCTTCACTGAAGTTCCCATTTGCTCGCATTACTTATGCACTTATTTACCTCCTTACAAAACATCTTTTTATTCTCCTGAAAATTTAATGATACTATTCACGCCAACTCTCATTTGCCCTCTTTTTCACCTCTTGCACCTTTCTCTTGACCTCCTGTCTCTTTCTTTTATACATATTCCACTCATTTGCATTTTTTTCCAGTAAAAAATCATCCAAATGCCTCTCTCTTCTCTTTCACTAATAGTCTTACTTCTTCATCCACCAGTCACTACCCTTTCTAATCAACCCACCTCCCACGCTTCTCATGCCACAAGCATTGTTGCACAATCCATCACTGATTCCCTAAATACATCCCATTCCTCCCCCACTCCCCTTACCTACTTGTTCTCACCTTTTTCCATTCTGTACTCAGTCTCTCCTGGTACTTCTTCACACAAGTCTCCTTCCCAAGCTCACCTACTCTCACCACCCTCTTCCCCCTAACATTCCTCTTCTTTTCTATAACCCGGTCTTGTGCATCAAAACCACTAACACACTCATTCAGCTGCTCCAAAACACTTGCCTCTCATGATCTTTCTTCACCTTCGCCTCCATACGATAATGATCAGACATCCCTCCAGTTGCACCTCTCAGCACATTAACATCCAAAAGTCTCGCCTTTCACGCGCCTGTCACTTAACACGTAATCCAGTTACGCTCTCTGGCCATATCTCTTACTTACATACATATATCTTATGTATATATTGCTTTTTAAACCAGGTATTCCAATCACCAGTCCTTTTCAGCACATAATCTACAAGCTCTTCACCATTTCCATTTTACAACACTGAACACCCCATGTATACATTATTGCCTCAACTGCCACATTATTCACCTTTGCATTCAAATCACCCATCACTATAACCTGGTCTTGTGCATCAAAACCACTAACACACTCATTCAGCTGCTCCGAAAACACTTGCCTCTCATGATCTTTCTTCTCATGACCAGGTGCATATGCACCAATAATCACCCATCTCTCTCCATCAACTTTCAGTTTTACCCATATCAATCTAGAATTTACTTTCTTACATTCTATCACATACTCCCACCACTCCTGTTTCAGGAGTAGTGCTACTCCTTCCCTTGCTCCTGTCCTCTCACTAACCCTGACTTTACTCCCAAGACATTCCCAAACCACTCTTCCCCTTTACCCTTGAGCTTCATTTCACTCAGAGCAAAGCATCGAGTTCCTTTCCTCAAACATACTACCTATCTCTCCTTTTTTCACACCTTGGTTACAATCCACACACATTTAGACACCCCAGTCTGAGCCTTCGAGGAGGATGATGAGCACTCCTCGCGTGACTCCTTCTTCTGTTTCCCATTTTAGAAACTTAAAATACAAGGAGGGGAGGATTTTTTTTTTTTTTTTTAAACTATTCGCCATTTCCCGCCTCAGCGAGGTAGCCTTAAGAACTAAGGACTGGGCCTCTGAGGAAACATCCACAACCCGCCCATTCTCTGTTCCTTCCTTTGAAAAAAAGAAAAAAAAAAAATTGAATTTTTTTTTTTTTTTATACTTTGTCGCTGTCTCCCGCGTTTGCGAGGTAGCGCAAGGAAACAGACGAAAGAAATGGCCCAACCCACCCCCATACACATGTATATACATACGTCCACACACGCAAATATACATACCTACACAGCTTTCCATGGTTTACCCCAGATGCTTCACATGCCCTGATTCAATCCACTGACAGCACGTCAACCTCGGTAATACCACATTGATCCAGTTCACTCTATCCTTGCCCTCCTTTCACCCTCCTGCATGTTCAGCCCCGATCACACAAAATCTTTTTCACTCCATCTTTCCACCTCCAATTTGGTCTCCCACTTCTCCTCGTTCCCTCCACCTCCGACACATATATCCTCTTGGTCAATCTTTCCTCACTCATTCTCTCATGTGCCCCCAAAACCATTTCAAAACACCCTCTTCTGCTCTCTCAACCACACTCTTTTTTATTTCCACACATCTCTCTTACCCTTACGTTACTTACTCGATCAAACCACCTCACACCACACATTGTCCTCAAACATCTCATTTCCAGCACATCCATCCTCCTGGCACAACTCTATCCATAGCCCATGCCTCGCAACCATACAACATTGTTGGAACCACTGTTCCTTCAAACATAGCCATTTTTGCTTTCCGAGATAATGTTCTCGACTTCCACACATTCTTCAAGGCTTCCAGGATTTTCGCCCCCTCCCCCACCCTATGATCCACTTCCGCTTCCATGGTTCCATCCGCTGCCAGATCCACTCCCAGATATCTAAAAAACACTTCACTTCCTCCATTCTTTCTCCATTCAAACTTACCTCCCAATTAACTTGTCCCTCAACCCAACTCTACCTAATAACCTTGCTCTTATTCACATTTACTCTCAGCTTTCTTCTTTCACACACTTTACCAAACTCAGTCACCACCTCCTGCAGTTTATCACCTGAATCAGCCACCAGTGCTTTATCATCAGCAAACAACAACTGACTCACTTCTCAAGCCCTGTCATCCAGAACAGACTGCATACTTGCCCCTCTCACCAGAACTCTTGAATTTATTGTGGTTTCAGAAATGGTAGAGGATGTGTGGATCAAGCATTTGCTTTGAAGGATGTATGTGAGAAATATTTAGAAAAACAAATGGATTTGTATGTGGCATTTATGGATCTGGAGAAGGCATGTGATAGAGCTGATAGAGATGTTCTGTGGAAGGTATTAAGAGTTGATGGTGTTGCTAGAAGCAGTGAAAAGTTTTTTATCGAAGATGTAAGGCATGTGTATAAGTAGGAAGAGAGGAAAGTGATCGATTCCCAGTGAATATAGGTTTGCAGCAGGGGTGCATAATGTCTCCATGGTTGTTGAATTTGTTTATGGATTGGGTTGTTAAGGAGGTAAATGCAAGAATTTTGGATAGAGGGGCAAGTATGCAGTCTGTCGTGGATGAGAGTGCTTGGGAAGTGAGTCAGTTGTTGTTTGCTGATGATACAGCACTAATGGCTGATTCGGGTGAGAAACTGTAGAAGCTGGTGACTGAGTTTGGTAAAGTGTGTGAAAGAAGAAAGCTGAGAGCAAATGTGAATAAGAGCAAGGTTATTAGGTTCAGTAGGGTTGAGGGACAAGTCAGTTGGGAGGTAAGTTTGGATGGAGAAAAACTGGAGGAAGTGAAGTGTTTTAGATATCTGGGAGTGGATTTGGCAGCAGATGGAACCATGGAAGCAGAAGTGAGTCACAGGGTGGGGTAGTTGGCAAAGGTTCTGGGAACGTTGAAGAATGTGTGGAAGGCGAGAACTATATCTCGGAGAGCAAAAATGGGTATGTTTGAAGTGATAGTGGTTCCAATAATGTTATATGATTGCGAGGCATGGGTTGCACGAGGAGGGTGGATGTGTTGGAAATGAAATGTTTGAGGACAGAGATGTGGTGTGAAGTGGTTTGATTGATTAAGTAATGAAAGGGTAAGAGAGATGTGTGGTAATAAAAAGAATGTGTTTGAGACAGCAGAAGAAAGTGTTTTGAAATGGTTTGGTCACATAGAGAGAATGAGTGAGGAAAGATTGACAAAGAGAATATATGTGTCAGAGGTGAAGGGAACAAGATGTGGGAGACCAAATTGTAGGTGGAAGGATGAAGTCAAAAAGATTTTGTGCGATCGGAGCCTGAACATACAGGAGGGTGAAATGTGTGCAACGAATAGAGTGAATTGGAACGATGTGGTATATCGTGGTCGACGTGCTGTCAAGGGATTGAGCAAGGGTATATATATATATATATATATATATATATATATATATATATATATATATATATATATATATATATATGTATATATAATATATATATATATTTTTTTTTTCTTTGCCGCTGTCTCCCGCGTTTGCGAGGTAGCGCAAGGAAACAGACGAAAGAAATGGCCCAACCCACCCCCATACCCATATATATACATACGTCCAGACACGCAAATATACATACCTACACAGCGTTCCATGGTTTACCCCAGACGCTTCACATGCCCTGATTCAATCCACTGACAGCACGTCAACCCCGGTATACCACATCGATCCAATTCACTCTATTCCTTGAATGCCTTTCACCCTCCTGCATGTTCAGGCCCTGATCACTCAAAATCTTTTTCACTCCATCTTTCCACCTCCAATTTGGTCTCCCACTTCTCCTCGTTCCCTCCACCTCCGACACATATATCCTCTTGGTCAATCTTTCCTCACTCATTCTCTCCATGTGCCCAAACCATTTCAAAACACCCTCTTCTGCTCTCTCAACCACGCTCTTTTTATTTCCACACCTCTCTCTTACCCTTACGTTACTTACTCAATCAAACCGCCTCACACCACATATTGTCCTCAAACATCTCATTTCCAGCACATCCACCCTCCTGCGCACTACTCTATCCATAGCCCACGTCTCGCATCCATACAACATTGTTGGAACCACTATTCCTTCAAACATAGCCATTTTTGCTTTCGGAGATAATATTCTCGACTTCCACACATTCTTCAAGGCTCCCAGGATTTTCGCCCCCTCCCCCACCCTATGATTCACTTCCGCTTCCATGGTTCCATCCGCTGCCAGATCCACTCCCAGATATCTAAAACACTTTACTTCCTCCAGTTTTTCTCCATTCAAACTTACCTCCCAATTGACTTGACCCTCAACCCTACTGTACCTAATAACCTTGCTCTTATTCACATTTACTTTTAACTTTCTTCTTTCATACACTTTACCAAACTCAGTCACCAGCTTCTGCAGTTTCTCACATGAATCAGCCACCAGTGCTGTATCATCATGAACAACAACTGACTCACTACCCAAGCTCTCTCATCCCCAACAGACTGCATACTTGCTCCTCTTTCCAAAACTCTTGCATTCACCTCCCTAACAACCCCATCCATAAACAAATTAAACAACCATGGAGACATTACACACCCCTGCCGCAAACCTACATTCACTGAGAACCAATCACTTTCCTCTCTTCCTACACGTACACATGCCTTACATCCTCGATAAAAACTTTTCAATGCTTCTAACAACTTGCCTCCCACACCATATATTCTTAGTACCTTCCACAGAGCATCTCTATCAACCCTATCATATGCCTAGTCCAGATCCATAAATGCTACATGCAAATCCATTTGCTTTTCTAAGTATTTCTCACATACATTCTTCAAAGCAAACACCTGATCCACACATCCTCTACCACTTCTGAAACCACACTGCTCTTCCCCAATCTGATGCTCTGTACATGCCTTCACCCTCTCAATCAATACCCTCCCATATAATTTACCAGGAATACTCAACAAACTTATACCTCTGTAATATGAGCACTCACTCTTATCCCCTTTGCCTTTATACAATGGCACTATGCACGCATTCCGCCAATTCTCAGGCACCTCACCATGAACCATCCATACATTAAATAACTTTACCAACCAGACAACAATAGTCACTTCTTTTTTTAATAAAGTCCACTGCAATACCATCCAAACCTGCTGCCTTGCTGGCTTTCATCTTCCGCAAAGCTTTTACTACCTCTTCTCTGTTTACCAAATCATTTTCCCTTACCCTCTCACTTTGCACACCACCTCAACCAAAACACCCTATATCTGCCACTCTATCATCAAACACATTCAACAAACCTTCAAAATATTCACTCCATTTCCTTCTTACATCACCACTGCTTGTTATCACCTCCCCATTAGCCTCCTTCACTGAAGTTCCCATTTGCTCGCATGTCTTATGCACTTTATTTACCTCCTTACAAAACATCTTTTTATTCTCCTGAAAATTTAATGATACTATGTCACGCCAACTCTCATTTGCCCTCTTTTTCACCTCTTGCACCTTTCTCTTGACCTCCTGTCTCTTTCTTTTATACATATTCCACTCATTTGCATTTTTTTCCAGTAAAAATCATCCAAATGCCTCTCTCTTCTCTTTCACTAATAGTCTTACTTCTTCATCCCACCAGTCACTACCCTTTCTAATCAACCCACCTCCCACGCTTCTCATGCCACAAGCATCTTTTGCGCAAGCCATTACTGCTTCCCTAAATACATCCCATTCCTCCCCCACTCCCCTTACCTACTTTGTTCTCACCTTTTTCCATTCTGTACTCAGTCTCTCCTGGTACTTCTTCACACAAGTCTCCTTCCCAAGCTCACCTACTCTCACCACCCTCTTCCCCCTAACATTCCCTCTTCTTTTCTATAACCCGGTCTTGTGCATCAAAACCAGTAACACACTCATTCAGCTGCTCCCAAAACACTTGCCTCTCATGATCTTTCTTCACCTTCGCCTCCATAACATAATGATCAGACATCCCTCCAGTTGCATCTCTCAGCACATTAACATCCAAAAGTCTCTCTTTCACGCGCCTGTCACTTAACACGTAATCCAGTTACGCTCTCTGGCCATATCTCTTACTTACATACATATACTTATGTATATATTGCTTTTTAAACCAGGTATTCCCAATCACCAGTCCTTTTCAGCACATAAATCTACAAGCTCTTCACCATTTCCATTTACAACACTGAACACCCCATGTATACCAATTATTCCCTCAACTGCCACATTATTCACCTTTGCATTCAAATCACCCATCACTATAACCTGGTCTTGTGCATCAAAACCACTAACACACTCATTCAGCTGCTCCGAAAACACTTGCCTCTCATGATCTTTCTTCTCATGACCAGGTGCATATGCACCAATAATCACCCATCTCTCTCCATCAACTTTCAGTTTTACCCATATCAATCTAGAATTTACTTTCTTACATTCTATCACATACTCCCACCACTCCTGTTTCAGGAGTAGTGCTACTCCTTCCCTTGCTCCTGTCCTCTCACTAACCCCTGACTTTACTCCCAAGACATTCCCAAACCACTCTTCCAACTTTACCCTTGAGCTTCATTTCACTCAGAGCAAAGCATCGAGGTTCCTTTCCTCAAACATACTACCTATCTCTCCTTTTTTCACACCTTGGTTACATCCACACACATTTAGACACCCCAATCTGAGCCTACGAGGAGGATGAGCACTCCTCGCGTGACTCCTTCTTCTGTTTCCCATTTTAGAAACTTAAAATACAAGGAGGGGAGGATTTTTTTTCTTTTCTTTCATACTATTCGCCATTTCCCGCCTCAGCGAGGTAGCCTTAAGAACTAAGGACTGGGCCTCTGAGGAAACATCCACACCCGGCCCCATTCTCTGTTCCTTCCTTTGAAAAAAAGAAAAAAAAAAATTGAATTTTTTTTTTTTTGTCGCTGTCTCCCGCGTTTGCGAGGTAGCGCAAGGAAACAGACGAAAGAAATGGCCCAACCCACCCCCATACACATGTATATACATACGTCCACACACGCAAATATACATACCTACACAGCTTTCCATGGTTTACCCCAGATGCTTCACATGCCCTGATCAATCCACTGACAGCACGTCAACCTCGGTATACCACATTGATCCAGTTCACTCTATTCCTTGCCCTCCTTTCACCCTCCTGCATGTTCAGACCCCGATCACACAAAATGCTTTTCACTCCATCTCTCCATCTCCAATTTGGTCTCCCACTTCTCCTCGTTCCCTCCACCTCCGACACATATATCCTCTTGGTCAATCTTTCCTCACTCATTCTCTCCATGTGCCCAAACCATTTCAAAACACCCTCTTCTGCTCTCTCAACCACACTCTTTTTATTTCCACACATCTCTCTTACCCTTACGTTACTTACTCGATCAAACCACCTCACACCACACATTGTCCTCAAACATCTCATTTCCAGCACATCCATCCTCCTGTGCACAACTCTATCCATAGCCCATGCCTCGCAACCATACAACATTGTTGGAACCACTGTTCCTTCAAACATAGCCATTTTTGCTTTCCGAGATAATGTTCTCGACTTCCACACATTCTTCAAGGCTTCCAGGATTTTCGCCCCCTCCCCCACACTATGATCCACTTCCGCTTCCATGGTTCCATCCGCTGCCAGATCCACTCCCAGATATCTAAAACACTTTACTTCCTCCAGTATTTCTCCATTCAAACTTACCTCCCAATTGACTTGACCCTCAACCCTACTGTACCTAATAACCTTGCTCTTATTCACATTTACTCTTAACTTTCTTCTTTCACACACTTTACCAAACTCAGTCACCAGCTTCTGCAGTTTCTCACATGAATCAGCCACCAGCGCTGTATCATCAGCGAACAACAACTGACTCACTTCCCAAGCTCTCTCATCCCCAACAGACTTCAAATTTGCCCCTCTTTCCAAAACTCTTGCATTCACCTCCCTAACAACCCCATCCATAAACAAATTAAACAACCATGGAGACATCACACACCCCTGCCGCAAACCTAAATTCACTGAGAACCAATCACTTTCCTCTCTTCCTACACGTACACATGCCTTACATCCTCGATAAAAACTTTTCACTGCTTCTAACAACTTGCCTCCCACACCATATATTCTTAATACCTTCCACAGAGCATCTCTATCAACTCTATCATATGCCTTCTCCAGATCCATAAATGCTACATACAAATCCATTTGCTTTTCAAAATATTTCTCACATACATTCTTCAAAGCAAACACCTGATCCACACATCCTCTACCACTTCTGAAACCACACTGCTCTTCCCCAGTCTGATGCTCTGTACATGCCTTCACCCTCGCAATCAATACCCTCCCATATAATTTACCAGGAATACTCAACAAACTTATACCTCTGTAATTTGAGCACTCACTCTTATCCCCTTTGCCTTTGTACAATGGCACTATGCACGCATTCCGCCAATCCTCAGGCACCTCACCATGAGTCATACATACATTAAATAACCTTACCAACCTGTCAATAATACAGTCACCCCCTTTTTTAATAAATTCCACTGCAATACCATCCAAACCTGCTGCCTTGCCGGCTTTCATCTTCCGCAAAGCTTTTACTACTTCTTTTCTGTTTACCAAATAATTTTCCCTAACCCTATCACTTTGCACACCACCTCGACCAAAACACCCTATATCTGCCACTCTATCATCAAACACATTCAACAAACCCTCAAAATACTCACTCCATCTCCTTCTCACATCACCACTACTTGTTTTCACCTCCCCATTTGCGCCCTTCACTGAAGTTCCCATTTGCTCCCTCGTCTTACGCACTTTATTTACCTCCTTCCAGAACATCTTTTTATTCTCCCTAAAATTTAATGATACTCTCTCACCCCAACTCTCATTTGCCCTCTTTTTCACCTCTTGCACCTTTCTCTTGACCTCCTGTCTCTTTCTTTTATACATCTCCCACTCAATTGCATTTTTTCCCTGCAAAAATCATCCAAATGCCTCTCTCCTCTCTTTCACTAATAATCTTACTTCTTCATCCCACCACTCACTACCCTTTCTAATCAACCCACCTCCCACTCTTCTCATGCCACAAGCATCTGTTGCACAATCCATCACTGATTCCCTAAATACATCCCATTCCTCCCCCACTCCCCTTACTTCCATTGTTCTCACCTTTTTCCATTCTGTACTCAGTCTCTCCTGGTACTTCCTCACACAAGTCTCCTTCCCAAGCTCACTTACTCTCACCACCCTCTTCACCCCAACATTCACTCTTCTTTTCTGAAAACCCATACAAATCTTCACCTTAACCTCCACAAGATAATGATCAGACATCCCTCCAGTTGCACCTCTCAGCACATTAACATCCAAAAGTCTCTCTTTCGCGCGCCTGTCAATTAACACATAATCCAATAACGCTCTCTGGCCATCTCTCCTACTTACATACGTATCCTTATGTATATCTCGCTTTTTAAACCAGGTATTTCCAATCACCAGTCCTTTTTCAGCACATAAATCTACAAGCTCTTCACCATTTCCATTTACAACCCTGAACACCCCATGTATACCAATTATTGCCTCAACTGCCACATTACTCACCTTTGCATTCTAATTACCCATCACTATAACCCGGTCTCGTGCATCAAAACCACTAACACACTCATTCAGCTGCTCCCAAAACACTTGCCTCTCATGATCTTTTTTCTCATGCCCAGGTGCATATGCACCAATAATCAACCATCTCTCTCCATCAACTTTCAGTTTTACCCATATTAATCGAGAATTTACTTTCTTACATTCTATCACATACTCCCACAACTCCTGTTTCAGGAGTGCTGCTACTCCTTCCCTTGCTCTTGTCCTCTCACTAACCCCTGACTTTACTCCCAAGACATTCCCAAACCACTCTTCCCCTTTACCCTTGAGCTTCATTTCACTCAGAGCCAAAACATCCAGGTTCCTTTCCTCAAACATACTACCTATCTCTCCTTTTTTCACATCTTTGTTACATCCACACACATTTAGACACCCCAGTCTGAGCCTTCGAGGAGGATGATGAGCACTCCTCGCGTGACTCCTTCTTCTGTTTCCCATTTTAGAAAGTTAAAAAAATACAAGGAGGGGAGGATATATTATTTATATATATATATATATATATATATATATATATATATATATATATATATATATATATCTTTTTTTCTTTCTTTCTTTTAAACTATTCGCCATTTCCCGCGTTAGCGAGGTAGCGTTAAGAACAGAGGACTGGGTCTTTTTTGGAATATCCTCACCTGGCCCCCTCTGTTCCTTCTTTTGGAAAATGAAAAAAAAAAAAACGAGAGGGGAGGATTTCCAGCCCCCCGCTCCCTCCCCTTTTAGTCGCCTTCTACGACACGCAGGGAATACGTGGGAAGTATTCTTTCTCCCCTATCCCCAGGGATAATATATATATACATGTATATACGCATGTATATACATACGTCCACACACGCAAATATACATACCTACACAGCTTTCCATGGTTTACCCCAGACGCTTCATATGCCTTGATTCAATCCACTGACAGCACGTCAACCCCGGTATACCACATCGCTCCAATTCACTCTATTCCTTGCCCTCCTTTCACCCTCCTGCATGTTCAGGCCCCGATCACACAAAATCTTTTTCACTCCATCTTTCCACCTCCAATTTGGTCTCCCTATTCTCCTCGTTCCCTCCACCTCCGACACATATATCCTCTTGGTCAATCTTTCCTCACTCATTCTCTCCATGTGCCCAAACCACTTCAAAACACCCTCTTCTGCTCTCTCAACCACGCTCTTTTTATTTCCACACATCTCTCTTACCCTTACGTTACTCACTCGATCAAACCACCTCACACCACACATTGTCCTCAAACATCTCATTTCCAGCACATCCATCCTGCTGCGCACAACTCTATCCATAGCCCACGCCTCGCAACCATACAACATTGTTGGAACCACTATTCCTTCAAACATACCCATTTTTGCTTTCCGAGATAATGTTCTCGACTTCCACACATTCTTCAAGGCCCCCAGAATTTTCGCCCCCTCCCCCACCCTATGATCCACTTCCGCTTCCATGGTTCCATCCGCTGCCAGATCCACTCCCAGATATCTAAAACACTTCACTTCCTCCAGTTTTTCTCCATTCAAACTCACCTTCCAATTGACTTGACCCTCAACCCTACTGTACCTAATAACCTTGCTCTTATTCACATTTACTCTTAACTTTCTTCTTCCACACACTTTACCAAACTCAGTCACCAGCTTCTGCAGTTTCTCACATGAATCAGCCACCAGCGCTGTATCATCAGCGAACAACAACTGACTCACTTCCCAAGCTCTCTCATCCCCAACAGACTTCATACTTGCCCCTCTTTCCAAAACTCTTGCATTTACCTCCCTAACAACCCCATCCATAAACAAATTAAACAACCATGGAGACATCACACACCCCTGCCGCAAACCTACATTCACTGAGAACCAATCACTTTCCTCTCTTCCTACACGTACACATGCCTTACATCCTCGATAAAAACTTTTCACTGATTCTAACAACAAAGGCAAAGGGGATAAGAGTGAGTGCTCAAATTACAGAGGTATAAGTTTGTTGAGTATTCCTGGTAAATTATATGGGAGGGTATTGATTGAGAGGGTGAGGGCATGTACAGAGCATCAGATTGGGGAAGAGCAGTGTGGTTTCAGAAGTGGTAGAGGATGTGTGGATCAGGTGTTTGCTTTGAAGAATGTATGTGAGAAATACTTAGAAAAGCAAATGGATTTGTATGTAGCATTTATGGATCTGGAGAAGGCATATGATAGAGTTGATAGAGATGCTCTGTGGAAGGTATTAAGAACATATATATGAAGTCTGTTGGGGATGAGAGAGCTTGGGAAGTGAGTCAGTTGTTGTTCGCTGATTATACAGCGCTGGTGGCTGATTCATGTGAGAAACTGCAGAAGCTGGTGACTGAGTTTGGAAAAGTGTGTGGAAGAAGAAAGTTAAGAGTAAATGTGAATAAGAGCAAGGTTATTAGGTACAGTAGGGTTGAGGGTCAAGTCAATTGGGAGGTGAGTTTGAATGGAGAAAAACTGGAGGAAGTGAAGTGTTTTAGATATCTGGGAGTGGATCTGGCAGCGGATGGAACCATGGAAGCGGAAGTGGATCATAGGGTGGGGGAGGGGGCGAAAATCCTGGGGGCCTTGAAGAATGTGTGGAAGTCGAGAACATTATCTCGGAAAGCAAAAATGGGTATGTTTGAAGGAATAGTGGTTCCAACAATGTTGTATGGTTGCGAGGCGTGGGCTATGGATAGAGTTGTGCGCAGGAGGATGGATGTGCTGGAAATGAGATGTTTGAGGACAATGTGTGGTGTGAGGTGGTTTGATCGAGTGAGTAACGTAAGGGTAAGAGAGATGTGTGGAAATAAAAAGAGCGTGGTTGAGAGAGCAGAAGAGGGTGTTTTGAAGTGGTTTGGGCACATGGAGAGGATGAGTGAGGAGAGATTGACCAAGAAGATATATGTGTCGGAGGTGGAGGGAACAAGGAGAAGAGGGAGACCAAATTGGAGGTGGAAGGATAGAGTGAAAAGGATTTTGTGTGATCGGGGCCTGAACATGCAGGAGGGTGAAAGGAGGGCAAGGAATAGAGTGAATTGGAGCGATGTGGTATACCGGGGTTGACGTGCTGTCAGTGGATTGAATCGGGGCATGTGAAGCGTCTGGGGTAAACCATGGAAAGCTGTGTAGGTATGTATATTTGCGTGTGTGGACGTATGTATATACATGTGTATGGGGGGGGTTGGGCCATTTCTTTCGTCTGTTTCCTTGCGCTACCTCGCAAACGCGGGAGACAGCGACAAAGTATAATAAATATAAAAATAAAAATATATGTATATATATATATATATATATATATATATATATATATATATATATATATATATATGTACATATATATATATATATATATATATATATATATATATATATATATATATATATATATATATATATATATATATATATATTTTTTTTTTTTTTTTTTTTTAAACTATTCGCCATTTCCCGCATTAGCGAGGTAGCGCTAAGAACAGAGGACTGGGCCTTTTTTGGAATATCCTCACCTGGCCCCCCTCTGTTCCTTCTTTTGGAAAATTTAAAAAAAAAAAAAAAACGAGAGGGGAGGAATTACAGCCCCCCGCTCCCTCCCCTTTTAGTCGCCTTTTACGACACGCAGGGAATACGTGGGAAGTATTCTTAAACCCCTATCCCCAGGGATATATATATATATATATATATATATATATATATATATATATATATATATATATATATATATATATATATATATATATATACACACACACAGATATATACATATGTTCACATGTACATAATTCATACTGGCTGCCTTTATTCATTACCGTCGCCACCCCGCCACACATGAAATTCAAACCCCCTCCCCCGCATGTGCATGAGGTGATGCTAGGAAAAGAGAACAAAGGCCACATTCGTTCACACTCAGTCTCTAGCTGTCATGTATAATGCACCGAAACCACAGCTCCCTTTCCACATCCAGGCCCCACAAAACTCACCATGGTTTACCCCAGATGCTTCACATTCCCTGGTTCAATTCATTGACAGCACGTCGACCCTGGTATACCACATTGTTGCAATTCAATTTCTTCCTTGCACGCCTTTCACCCTCCTGCATGTTCTGGCCCCAATCACTCAAAATCACCTTCCACACATTTTTCATCGCTCCCAGAACTTTTGCCCTTTCCCCCACCCTATGATTCACTTCCGCTTCCATGGTTCCATCCGCTGCCAAATCCACTCCCAGATATCTAAAACACTTCACTTCCTCCAGTTTTTCTCCACTGAAACTTACCTCAAGGATTTCAACATTCACTTTAGGGAATGGTTGAATCCCTCCTATACAGATGTTGGAGGGATTGAAATCCTTGTGTTCTCCATTCTCGGTGATTTAGAGCAAATTATCTTCCACCCAACCCCTGTACCTGACTGCTATGACCTCTCTCCTAGTAATTTGTATTTATTTTTCACCTCTAGTCCATCCTCCTGTAATACATAATCTCCCCCAATTGGTTTTTCTTATGCTCTCATAAATGTATCTATTCTAACAGCACCTTTAATCCAGCAGCTCTTCTAATTATAAATACTGGCACATCAACAAAACTGAATGGAATAACTTAAGCAACTTCTTTTCTGACTTTCCTTGGGTGAATTACTGTTTCTTATATGGTGATGCTTCTGTCTCCACTAAATGCTTAGTAGAAGTTATTCTTGTGGTAATATAAGTATTTATTCCCTCTTCCTCCAAGATGACCTCTTTATCCAATCCGTGGTTCAACCATTCCTGTTCTGAGGCCATTCAGGCAAGGGATCAGGCATATATGGCTTGGAAAACTCTTCTTCCTCTTGCTCCCATTCAGCTTATATCACTGCCCGTAATTGCTGCAAGCGTTCATTTCTTCAAAGAAGTGCAATAACCTCTCATCATCCACTGATAAGTCTTTCTGGTCTTTAGCTAAGGGCATTTCAAACAACTTCTGTTACACTACCTTTCCCTCACTTTTCCATTCTGATGTTACTATAGCTGTCTTTCCCAAAGACATAGCAACTCTCTTTGGTTTCTGTTTCTCCTCTAATTCCATCTTGAATGACTCCAATATTCCTTCACCCCCTGATGTTCCTCTTACTAATCCTGTTTCCCTTCCCATCATCTCATTTCGGACTGTCCTGACGGCATCCATCCTTGTGTACTGAAAGAGTGTGAATCTGAACTTGCTCTTGTGCTTGCTCACCTGTTCTATTTCTGTTTAAAAACCAAAACTTTCCCTTCTCCTTGGAAGCATTCATTGATACATCCCATCCCAATTGTTTTGACATTTACCATTTTCCAAAGTCTTTGAATCCTTCTTCAACTCTTATATCCTTAAACACCTCAAAAATCAGTCTTCTTTTTGATCAATAGTATGGCTTCCATATGGCAAGACCCACTTGTGATACTCTTTCCCATCTTACCAATTTCTGGTCATCATCCCTAAAAGATTCTGGGAGTCATGTGTATTTGCTCTTGACATATCTAAGGCTGTTGACAGGTTGTAGCATTGGGGTCTCATCTTCAGGCTCCCCTCTTTTGGCTACCCTCCCTCGCTTTGCTCCTTCATATCTAGCTTCCCCTTTAGTGGATCTTTCTCTGTGGTTGTTGATGGATCAGCCTTCCCCCTTTTCCCCATCAGTAGTGGTGTCCCTCAAGGTTCTGTCCTATCCTCCACACTTTTTATCCTTTTTTCAACAATTTCCTCTCCTCCACAAATAATCCAATGCACTTATATGCTAATGACTCAACTCTGCATTCATCCGCATCCCTCAATTCTGCTCCCTCTTCTCTCACTTGTTCTGCATCTCATCTTGACACAGCTTCCTCAATAAATTCAGACTTGGACAGGATATCTCAGTGGGGTAGACAAAGTTTTTTACGAATCTCTCTATTGAAAACTCACTACTCTTTTCTCTCCTCTGATGGTTCTGTAATTCCACCTCTTGGCCCAGTGAACATACTTGGTATTACTGTAAAATCCACTCTTTCTTGGAAACCCCATGTTACAGGAATAGCTAAGTCTGCCTCTAAGAAACTGGGTGTCCTGTTTCAATGTAGAACCTTCTTTTCTTCTCACCAGTTGTTCCATTTGTACAAGGAATTGATTAGTTTTTGTATGGAGTACTGCATCCTTACTTGGCAGAGTTAAGTTGAAAGGAGTCCAACTTATAAACTGTCGCAGAATAACTTCCAAAGTTGACCCCCTTGCCCTGTGCTACAATGCTGGTTTACTTTCCCTCTTCTTTAGATATTACTTTGGTATTTACTTCCAAAAGCTGACTGCTTGTTTGCCTCCACCACTAGCTGGACCACACAATACTTCACAAGTAGCTGCTGCATCACGTGATTGTTTGGCCATCAGCAACTCAAGGGTGGACCATTTTGATTCTTGCTTCTTTCCCTACATGTTGAAGCTCTGGAACTCTCTACCTTCTCATGTGTGACCCAATAGCTGTATCATGGCACATTTCAAAAGACAGGTTTTTTCCCTCCTCCAAAATTCATAAATACTTTCCCTTGTCTATTCTTTTTCCATTTCATAATTCTCTATGTTTCAAATGTCCTTCAAAATACTCACTTCATCTCCTCGCTCCATGACTCCCAATTTTCACTTCCCCATTTGCCCCCTTCACTGATGTTCCATTTGTTTTCTTGTCTTTCACACATTGTTTGCTTCCTTTCAAAACATCTTTTTATCCTCCCTAAAGTTTAATGATACTCTCTCACCCCAACTCTCATTTGCTCTCTTTTTTATCCCCTGCACCTTCCTCTTGATCTCCTGCCCCTTTCTCTTATATCTCTCCCAATCATTTGTACTTCTTCCTTTTAAGTACTGTGCAAATGCTTCTCTTTTCTCTTTTACTAGTAACTTTACTTCTTCGTCCCACCATTCACTACCCTTTTTAATCTACCCACCTCCCACCTTTTGCATGACACATGCATTTGCACATGCCATCACTGCTTCCCTAAATACCTCCCATTCCTCATCCTTTCTCCTTACTTCATTTGCAGTCACCTTTTGCTTTTCTACACTCAATTCCCTCTGGTATTTCTTCACACTAGTCTTTTTTCCCAGCTCACTTTCACCACTCTCTTTTCCCTGACATTGTCTCCTCTCATTCGAAAACCTCTAGAGATCCCACCACCAGCCACCTCTCTTAGCACATTTACATCCAAAAGTCTCTTTACATGCCTATCAATTACAACATAATCTAATAACACACAACTCAACGAGATTTTTTAATCTAATAACACACAACTCAACGAGATTTTTTAATCTAATAACACACAACTCAACGAGATTTTTTAATCTAATAACACACAACTCAACGAGATTTTCACCATTTCCATTCACAACACTGAATACCCCATGCACACCAATTATACCCTCAGTTACCACATTACTTACCTTTGCATTTCAGTCACCTTTGCATTTCAATCATCCATTACTAATACCTGGTCTTGTGCACCAAAACTGCTGACACACTCACTCAGCTGCTCCCAAAACACTTCCCCTTTCATGATCTTTCTTCTCATATCCAGGTGCAGAAGCACCAATAATCACCCATATCTCACTATCCACTTTCAGTTTTACCTTACACTCTTTTACACTGTTGCACAACTCCTGCTTCAGGAGTAGTGCTACTTGTTCCTCAGCTCTTGTCCTTTCACTAAACCCTGTCTTTATTCTCCAGATGTTTTCAAACCATTCTTACTCTTTATCCTTGAGCTTTGTTTCACTCAGAGCCAGAGCATATAGGTTTGTTTCCTCAAACATACTACTCTCTTCTCAACCCAACTGAGCATTTGAGAAGGATGAGCACTGCCCACTTGACTCCTTGTTTCCTCTTTTCAAAATTTAAGTACAAGATTGGAAGAGTTTCCAATCCCCTGCTCCTGACTCCTTTAGTCACCTTCTACGACACACTGGAAATACAGAGGTAGAATTCTTTCTGAATATCCTTGTTAATTCCACCTTGTCTTTAAGTTTCTTAGCTTTCCTAAGTACTTCCTGGTTAGATGAAACCAAGTCAAATGTAATCATAACCAGTTGCTAACCAATTGGGAATGAAACTAAATAGCACAGATTAGTCTCATTCAGAACTGATATCATTAACTGACTCTTTGTTCCCTTTTGGTTACATGATAACTTTACTCCATTTTGTCAAGTCAGAGCAGCATTTTTATACTGTAAAATTTAGCTGCACTAGTTCACTTTCCTTATAAAAGCCACTCACTATAAAACATTGGATCTAATAATTAGCACAATTATTAGAATAGATAGATTCACTGAATAAGAGCAAGGTTATTAGGTACAGTAGGGTTAAGGGACAAGTCAGTTGGGAGGTAAGTTTGAATGGAGAAAAACTGGAGGAAAAGAAGTGTTTTAGATGTCTGGGAGTGGATTTGGCAGCGGATGGAACCATGGAAGCGGAAGTGAATCATAGGGTAGGGGAAGGGTGAAAGTGCTGGGGGCGTTGAAGAATGTGTGGAAGTCATGAACGTTATCTTGGAAAGCAAAAATGGGTATGTTTGAAGGAATAGTGATTCCAACAATGTTATATGGTTGCGAGGCATGGGCTATAGAGTTGTGTGGAGGAGGGTGGATGTGCTGGAAATGAGATGTTTGAGGACAACATGTGGTGTGAGGTGGTTTGATCGAGTAAGTAATGAAAGGGTAAGAGAGAGATTTGTGGTAATAAAAAGAGTGTGGTTGAGAGAGCAGAAGATGGTGTTTTGAAATGGTTTGGTTACATGGAGAGAATGAGTGAGGAAAGATTGACAAAGAGGATATATGTGTCAGAGGTGGAGGGAACGAGGAAAAGTGGGAGACCAAATTGGAGGTGGAAAGATTGGTGATCAGGTCCTGAACATACAGGAGGGTGAAAGGCGTGCAAGGAATAGAATCAATTGGAACTATGTGGTATACCAGGGTTGACGTGCTGTCAGTGGATTGAACCAGGGCATGTGAAGTGTCTGGGGTAAACCATGGAAAGTTCTGTGGGGCCTGGATGTGGAAAGGGAGCTGTGGTTTCGATGCATTATACATGACAGCTAGAGACTGAGTGTGAATGAATGTGACCTTTGTTGTCTTTTCTTAGCACTACCTCACGCACATGCGGGGGAAGGGGTTGTTATTTCATGTGTGGCGGGGCGGCAACGGGAATGAATAAGGGCAGAGAGCATGAATTATGTACATGTGTATATATGTATATGTCTGTATGTATATATATATGTATACGTTGAGATGTATTGGTATGTATATTTGCATGTGTGGATGTGTATGTATATACATGTGTATGTGGGTGGGTTGGACCATTCTTTCGTCTGTTTCCTTGCGCTACCTCACTAACGCGGGAGACAGCAACAAAGTATAATAAATATAAATAAATAGATTCACTGAAATGGACAACACTACTGGGCATTTGATTTGGATGGAAGAAACTTCCACTTTCAAGCCTTATTAAACTCCCAAAACTTTCTATACTCAAACTTCACATCCAGTGCATTAGGGGGCCTGTTCACCTCTTACTCCTTTGACTTACTTTTATAGTATACGCTTCATAAGCTGTAGACCTTCCAAAATCTTGAAAACACAGGGAGCACTGCCTAAGGATATTGAGCTCTGGTTTTGGCATGTTTTTATGTGTGTTTGCGTGTGATTATTATTTTTGTGTTATGTGGAGAGAAATATACACTTTTATTGCTCTGTCTCTTAAGCTTTTTCATGTGCAATGCCTTTGCTCCTTTATGTACATACATTATTTGTGTGTGGGTGGATGGGTGAAAGAAGTGTTGAAAGTGAATTAACTTAGAAAAGAGGCCTGTGTACAGACTATGAGAGGTGAGTGAAAATGTACATAGAGCGAGAGTAATTGAATTAAGGAAAGTGGAAGGTAATTAGGTAACATGTTTTGATGAAGCATGCAACAAGTGGAAAGTAGGATGCAGGCGTATATGAAAGGGCAATGAACAGTGGAATGAGAAAATCATATCACTGGTGAAATAGAAAGAGAGCAGTATCGATGGTATTTGCAGGAAAGGAGTACAATTGATCGAAAGAAGTATAGGAAAAAAGAAGTAGGTGGTCAAGAGAAAGGTACTGGAGCTGAAAAATAGGGAATATGAGAGATGGGATAAGAAAACGAAAATAGTTTGGAAGGTGATAAATATAGTAAAGACAAAAACAGATGGCAGGAACAGTTGGGAAGACAACAATTGTCAGGAACAGTGGGTTGAGCAAATAAGCAAGCAGTAAAAAGCTGAGAAGTGAAAAAGAGGATTGGATATGTCAAAGGACTATTGAATATTCATGTTAGGTGATAAATTAGTGGACATAGTGATTTTTTAGATGATATAGCATGAATATTTAGAATGTCTTTGCAAATGATTTGGTGAAACAAGAGGAGTACCTGGAAGCTTTGCATAAAATCAAATATGATAAACTGGCAGGAGCAGATGGGATGGTAGATGAGTTTCCTAAGAATAGGGGTGATGTTATTGTAGATTGACAAGACAGACTGTGTGGCTTTTGTATAGCCCATGGTGTGGCACATGAGGACTAACACATTACAATGTATATTGCATTTATCAAATGGTAGGAAGGACAAAAGAGAATGCTCATATTACAGAGGCACAAGTCTGTTGAATATATCTGGTAAGGTGTATGGGACGGTGGTGAATAAAAGAGTGATGATATGCACAGGATTTATGACAGAGGAGCAAAATGGCTTCAGAAGAAGCAGAGGATGTATGGAATTGGTGTTTGCTTTGAGAACTTCAGCAAGAAATGGGTGTGTGATAGGGTTGACAGGTAACACATTGACCTTTTAGAAGGTGCTACAGATTTATGAGACAATTGGAAAGTTAGTAGTTGTAGTGATGAGTGATGAGTTTTAACTGGAAGAATAAGACATGTGGGCTCATATGAAGGGAAGAGGGTGAGTAGTTCCTGGTTGAAGTGGGTTTGCATAAATTATGATTTTTGTTTGATCCACTGTAATTATGAATGGGGTGGTGTTGGAGATGATTTATTGGTCTTAGGGTGAGTGGCAGGTCTACTCTATGCTGGGGGCTGGAGAGGCATTGGTTATGAATCTTTTGTTATTTGCTGATGACAGCTCAGGTGGCAGGTTCCGGAGGGAATTTCCAGGAGCTATTGACATCATTTGGGAGAGCATAGAAAACGAGAAAGTTGTGAAAAATATGAATAAAAGTATCGTAATGAGGTATATTAGGGGAATGAGACAAGGTAGTATAAGTTTGAGTTTGAACTGAAGGGACATAAGGAATGGTTGGGAATGGACCTGGGGTTAAAGTAAGTCATAGGGTAGAAAAGGGATGAAAATCCTGGGTGCAGTAAGAACCATGTGGAAGAGAAATCAGATGGCTATATTTAATGGTATATTAGCTCCAAAAATGTTCTAAGGATGTGAATCCTAGGTCTTGGGTGGAAAAGAAAGGAAGTGTATAGGCATGCTGGAAATTAAATGCCTGTATGATGATTTATGGGGAGAGATGGGTTGATTGTTTAAGATATAACATTGTAAGAGAGTGGTTTGGTAGTAAAGTTTGTATGGGGCTTGGCTGTGTATTATAGGCTCAGGTTTGGGACATTGTACATGAAAACAAGAGAGTGGATATCAGTGACCTGAACCAGGGCGTATGAAGCAGCTGGGGAACCAAATAAAGGTCTGTGGGACTTTGTTGTGGATAGGATGCTCTGGGTTCAAATGTGGCAATTTGTTGTATGTTCCTGATGCTCCCTCATAATTCTGACAAAGACTGTTGTGTTGAAGGTTGCTGTTTGTTGTTTTTCAAATCTTAGTCTGAACTAGTCAACTTTCTTTCCTTCAGTTCTACAAATGTAATTCATACTATGTTGTTTAATGGCAAGGGTAGCAGCAACTTGCGAGTTCTCATCTAATTCATTGATATTGTGAAACACTAGATAAGACTTTGATAAAACTGAATCGAAGATTCCTGTCATTTGATATTCATGACAAACATAAAGCTTTAAAAGGTTAGAAAAACTAAATCATTTCTCTATGTATTACCTGTGGAAAATTACATTTTTAGTTTTTGTCTTTGAAGAATTAGAGTAAGTACTCATCATAGAATAATGAACTGTAGAAGTCTGAATTTCGTCTTGTATTCTTTAAGTTTCTGATACAAATCTTTTGAAATTAATGAGACTGCTTTTATCCAGATTCAGTCTTAGTCTCCTGGAATCTGGTGTAAAAAGAACAAACACGTTATATGGTGGGCGTAACCTGAAAGTGACACGAGTGGTTTTCCCTAATGGCTCTATTGACCCATGGCATGCTCTTGGGATTACTGATGATCTTAGTGCAGAAGCCAAAGCTATATTCATAAATGGTAAGTATAGCAGTGTTTTTATCTCTGTATATGAACAGTATCTTTTTCTGCTGTGAAGCAGCTAAGCTCATGTAGAATTTTCCATTCAAGCATTTCAACCAATTTCGTGCTTTAACATTTTGATTATCAGTGACCTGTCGGTAGTGCTATGAACACTGTCTCAAGAATTGTGAATAAAAGTTTAGCTGTCATAATCAGTTTCTTACTCTTGCATAAGAGGAAGGGCAAAAGGATCAAAAGTTGCTCTAATAGTTATACACAAGGGGAAAATGAAAGTAGGGATGTGGGAAAAGGGAGATTACAGGAAACACTTCCAAATTGAGAAATGGAAAATAGCTGTTGTTCAAGCATAGTGAAGGGTTTAAGAATATGTACTAGAATACAATTAAGTTGCTATGTAAATAAGACAAAAATAAGAAAAGTCTGAATGAGAGTAGTGTCATTCTAGGACAATGATCCTATGCAAGCATAGGATCATCACCGTTTCACATACATCAGTAGAATGTTACAGAATCAGTATTGATACCCTTTTTGTTCGAGTACTAGGATTTAAGGGTATTCACTTATTCCCTCAGTTGTTTTCTCCTTTAGTTTTACCATTGGCCAATAGACTAGCCAAGTTGAGAGAGAGTAGGAGAATGTAAGACTAATTATTCCAGTCATGCTAAATCATGCAAACTATAACAGTGATATATATCTTAAGGATGTTCTGAAAAAATCTCTTAAAAACAAGTCTAGAATTACCAGCTGAGTTCTAACTAACATTTGCATTTACCTAAGATGTCATACTGCCCAACCCCTTCTCACTTGGTTGACACACTCCAGTCTTACAATAGTCATCATTAAGAAGAGTGACTAGTAGTGCATTGTTAAGGTTGAATTAATATATTTGCTGAGTTCATGATTTAGTTTATGATTTTATAATGGATAATGAAATAATACTCTAAAGTAGGCAATACCAATTTTTTTTAGCTTAATGTTAGTGTAAATAGCAGATCTGCTATGAGTACCTATTCATAATCACCTGTGCCTATTTTTACTGTATGAGTAGGGAGCTTTAAATTCATGGGGCCCCCATCTCAAAATCTTTTTCTGCTTTCATTCAGCTTTTTAAGTTTCCGTATACTGTGCAGATTTACTGTCTTCACTCATTTTATTCCATTCGTCCACCACTCTTACACTATAAAAGTTTTTTTTTTTTCGGTCTCCCACGTTTGCGAGGTAGCGCAAGGAAACAGACGAAAGAAATGGCCCAACCCACCCCCATACACATGTATATACATACATCCACACACGCAAATATACATACCTACACAGCTTTCCATAGTTTACCCCAGATGCTTCACATGCCCTGATTCAATCCACTGACAGCACGTCAACCCCGGTATACCACATCGATCCAATTCACTCTATTCCTTGCCCTCCTTTCACCCTCCTGCATGTTCAGGCCCCGATCACACAAAATCTTTTTCACTCCATCTTTCCACCTCCAATTTGGTCTCCCACTTCTCCTCGTTCCCTCCACCTCCGACACATATATCCTCTTGGTCAATCTTTCCTCACTCATTCTCTCCATGTGCCCAAACCATTTCAAAACACCCTCTTCTGCTCTCTCAACCACGCTCTTTTTATTTCCACACATCTCTCTTACCCTTATGTTACTTACTCGATCAAACCACCTCACACCACACATTGTCCTCAAACATCTCATTTCCAGCACATCCATCCTCCTGCGCACAACTCTATCCATAGCCCACGCCTCGCAACCATACAGCATTGTTGGAACCACTGTTCCTTCAAACATACCCATTTTTGCTTTCCGAGATAAAAGTACTTCACATAATTTTTTGAAAAGTTTCTTCCTTAAGTTCATTGTAAATTTCACAGAACCTTTCACAATAGTACCCTAGTTCCTGTCCACTGAACTCCATTTTTCAATTTATTTTTCCATTTAGATAGTTAAAATCAGTTTACTTGCTGTGATTGTATATCATCTTTAAGTCTGGTATCATCTTCCTCTTTAAACTTCGTCATTTATCATTTCATGAGCCTTAAGCATTACATGGTCACTTTTTTTCCAATTGGTATATCATATATGATATTTTCAATATCCATGCTATTATGTGTAAAGATATGACATTGTATTAGTCCCTCTCATACTAGTATGATCATTGACATGTTGTTATAGGAAATTTTCCTGTGCACATTTTAAGAACAAGTGTCTCTGTTATTCCATTTCACCATGAGAATCCAGATTTCTATTGTGTTTTTATAATTGAAAGCCCCATTATCAGTTTTTAGTCACTCTGTGAACATGATATATTACTGCTTGACGTTCCATTCTGATTGTTCCTTCATCGTTACTATTGTACATATATTCTGGATTGTTAAACATGATTACCAATACCTTGTCTTACCTCCCCTGAAGATGCCCAGAAATATATTAAGAGAAATGTTATGTGCCTGCACCATGGAAGCACCTTTCAGATGTCCACAAGCCAGGTTTTTTCAGCAAGTGGCCGGAATAGCCATGGGGTCTCCCCTAGGGGTTCTCTTTGTGTAGGAATTTATGATGTCTGCAAGGCAGGCTTTATTGGCAGGTGGATGGAATAGCCATGGGGTTCCCCCTGGGGTTCTCTTTGCACAGGCATTTATGTAGTATGTTGAAACTATAGCACTGCGACCTGAGAGCATGACACCTAAGATTTACTGCAGATATATAGACGACATTTTTATGTGTCGATTACTTAAACTCACTGGAAAACCTTCGTAACTGACTCTAAGAGACTTCAGGCTTAAGCTTTACAACAGAGTTGAATAATAATGGTAAGAATCCTTTCTTGGATGTAATAGTGAGTGCCACAGCATGATCTTTTGTCACCAACATATACAGAAAGCACACCAACCAAGGTAAATGCATGAATGGAATAAGTGGATGCACTCAGAATTACAAGGGGAGTGTCGTTCATCCATACATGAGGAGAACAATTACGGTGTGTTCACCGTGGCAACTTCTACAACAAAAACTTTGACGTGTCTGGCAAATGTTAATTAACAATGGATATTCAAATACTGAATTTGATACCTTTGAGAATAGCATGTTGGAGCAACATCTCATGGCAAACAGACAACCTCAATGAGACAGCATGAAAGTTTATTATGGGAACATATTTACGACTTCATATCAAAAGGACGAGAAGGTTGTTTGAGATATTGTAGCCAGAAACTGTAAAGTGATTGATGAAGACAAAGATATCAGTCAGATGGTATACAACAATAATCCAGAAACATGCTTGTTTGTTATGAACAACAATAATGTAGGTCGCTCTGGAAGTTTGAATCATACTGATGTGGTTCCACATCCAAACAATAACAGTCTCACTTGGCCCTTCTTAGTATATTTAGTGATGGACTTTTGTGTCATATTGTTCTTTTGTGTTTTTCCTTGACTATTTTTTATTTATCTCTTTCCATATGATGCATTTAGATTGTACTGCCCTTCATGAAATTGTTAATTTGTTTAGTGTTTCCCTTAATGTGCTATGTGATGTGTTTTTCTGATTGTTTTTACATTTTGCTTACATTTTACTTTTCATATCAAAGTTTTCTCATGCAAATTTTTCTCTTTTTGTAGATTCCTGATGATGTCTCTATGAAGGGGAAAGCTTGAATATATTAGATAATGGACTATGGACAATTGATGTTTGAGCACCAACCTAATGGTAGAATAACACTGAGAATATTATAGAACATGAGAAAGAAGATTAATAACTCTAAATATGCTGTCGTATTCAATTTAAATGCACATATATATATTTATTTATATTTATTTTGCTTTGTCGCTGTCTCCCGCGTTTGCGAGGTAGCGCAAGGAAACAGACGAAAGAAATGGCCCAACCCACCCCCATACACAGTGTATACACACACACACGTCCACACACGCAAATATACATACCTATACATCTCAATGTACACATATATATACATACACAGACACATACATATATACCCATGCACACAATTCACACTGTCTGCCCCCATTCACTCCCATCGCCACCTCGCCACACATGGAATACCATCCCACTCCCCCCTCATGTGTGTGAGGTAGCACTAGGAAAAGACAACAAAGGCCCCATTCGTTCACACTCAGTCTCTAGCTGCCACGCAATAATGCCCGAAACCACAGCTCCCTTTCCACATCCAGGCCCCACAGAAACTTTCCATGGTTTACCCAAGACGCTTCACATGCCCTGACTCAATCCACCGACAGCACGTCAACCCCGGTATACCACATCGATCCAATTCACTCTATTCCTTGAATGCCTTTCACCCTCCTGCATGTTCAGGCCCTGATCACTCAAAATCTTTTTCACTCCATCTTTCCACCTCCAATTTGGTCTCCCACTTCTCCTCGTTCCCTCCACCTCTGACACATATATCCTCTTGGTCAATCTTTCCTCACTCATTCTCTCCATGTGACCAAACCATTTCAAAACACCCTCTTCTGCTCTCTCAACCACACTCTTTTTATTACCACACATCTCTCTTACCCTTACATTACTTACTCGATCAAACCACCTCACACCACATATTGTCCTCAAACATCTCATTTCCAGCACATCCACCCTCCTGCTCCCAACTCTATCCCTAGCCCGTGCCTTGCAACCATACAACATTGTTGGAACCACTATTCCTTCAAACATACCCAATTTTGCTTTCCGAGATAATGTTCTCGACTTCCAAACATTCTTCAAGGCTCCCAGAATTTTCGCCCCCTCCCCCACCCTATGATTCACTTCCGCTTCCATGGTTCCATCCGCTGCC
The DNA here is from genome assembly GCF_036320965.1 of Panulirus ornatus. NCBI lineage: Eukaryota > Metazoa > Arthropoda > Malacostraca > Decapoda > Palinuridae > Panulirus > Panulirus ornatus. Next base: position 16,852,869 of record NC_092253.1, read on the forward strand.
AAATCCACTCCCAGATATCTAAAACACTTTACTTCCTCCAGTTTTTCTCCATTCAAACTTACCTCACAATTGACTTGACCCTCAACCCTACTGTACCTAATAACCTTGCTCTTATTCACATTTACTGTCAACTTTCTTCTTTCACACACTTTAGCAAACTCAGTCACCAGCTTCTGCAGTTTCTCACATGAATCAGCCACCAGCGCTGTATCATCAGCAAACAACAACTGACTCACTTCCCAAGATCTCTCATCCACAACAGACTGCATACTTGCCCCTCTTTCCAAAACTCTTGTATTCACCTCCCTAACAACCCCATCCATAAACAAATTAAACAACCATGGAGACATCACACACCCCTGCCACAAACCTACATTCACTGGGAACCAATCACTTTCCTCTCTTCCTACATGTACACAAGCCTTACATCCTTGATAAAAACTTTTCACTGCTTCTAACAACTTGCCTCCCACACCATATATTCTTAATACCTTCCACAGAGCATCTCTATCAACTCTATCATATGCCTTCTCCAGATCCATAAATGCTACATACAAATCCATTTGTTTTTCTAAGTATTTCTCACGTACATTCATCAAAGCAAACACCTGATCCACACATCCTCTACCACTTCTGAAACCACACTGCTCTTCCCCAGTCTGATGCTCTGTACGTGCCTTCACCCTCTCAATCAATACCCTCCCATATAATTTACCAGGAATACTCAACAAACTTATACCTCTGTAATTTGAGCACTCACTCTTATCCCCTTTGCCTTTGTACAATGGCACTATGCAAGCATTCCGCCAATCCTCAGGCACCTCACCATGAATCATACATACATTAAATAACCTTACCAACCAGTCAACAATACAGTCACCCCCTTTTTTTATAAATTCCACTGCAATACCATCCAAACCCCTCTGCCTTGCCGGCTTTCATCTTCCGCAAAGCTTTTACTACCTCTTCTCTGTTTACCAAATCATTTTCCCTAACCCTCTCACTTTGCACACCACCTCACCCAAAACAACCTATATCTGCCACTCTATCATCAAACACATTCAACAAACCTTCAAAATACTCACTCCATCTCCTTCTCACATCACCACTACTTGTTATCACCTCCCCATTTGCCTCCTTCTTTGAAGTTCCCATTTGTTCCCTTGTCTTACACACTTTATTTACCTCCTTCCAAAACATCTTTTTATTCTCCCTAAAATTTGATGATACTCTCTCACCCCAACTCTCATTTGCCCTCTTTTTCACCTCTTGCACCTTTCTCTTGACCTCCTGCCTCTTTCTTTTATACATCTCCCACTCATTTGCATTATTTCCCTGCAAAAATCGTCCAAATGCCTCTCTCTTCTCTTTCACTAATAATCTTACTTCTTCATCCCACCACTCACTACCCTTTCTAATCTGCCCACCTCCCACGCTTCTCATGCCACAAGCATCTTTTGCACAAGCCATCACTGCTTCCCTAAATACGTCCCATTCCTCCCCCACTTCCCTTACATCCTTTGTTCTCACCTTTTTCCATTCTGTACTCAGTCTCTCCTGATACTTCCTCACACAAGTCTCCTTCCCAAGCTCACTTACTCTCACCACTCTCCTCACCCCAACATTCTCTCTTCCTTTCTGAAAACCTCTACAAATCTTCACCTTTGCCTCCACAAGATAATGATCAGACATCCCTCCAGTTGCACCTCTCAGTACATTAACTTCCAAAAGTCTCTCTTTCGCGTGCCTATTAATTAACACGTAATCCAATAACACTCTCTGGCCATCTCTCCTACTTACATACGTATACTTATGTATATCTCTCTTTTTAAACCAGGTATTCCCAATCACTAGTCCTTTTTCAGCACACAAATCTACAAGCTCTTCAGCATTTCCATTTATAACACTGAACACCCCATGTATACCAATTATTCCCTCAACTGCCACATTACTCACCTTTGCATTCAAATCACCCATCACTATAACCCGGTCTCGTGCATCAAAACTACTAACACACTCATTCAGCTGCTTCCAAAACACTTGCCTCTCATGATCTTTCTTCTCATGCCCAGGTGCATATGCACCAAGAATCACCCATCTCTCTCCATCAACTTTCAGTTTTACCCATATCAATCTAGAGTTTACTTTCTTACACTCTATCACATACTCCCACCACTCCTGTTTGAGGAGTAGTGCTACTCCTTCCCTTGCTCTTGTCCTCTCACTAACCCCTGACTTTACTCCCAAGACATTCCCAAACCACTCTTAACCTTTACCCTTGAGCTTCATTTCACTCAGAGCCAAAACATCCAGGTTCCTCTCCTCAAACATACTACCTATCTCTCCTTTTTTCTCATCTTGGTTACATCCACACACATTAGACACCCCAATCTGAGCCTTCGAGGAGGATGAGCACTCCCCGCGTGACTCCTTCTTCTGTTTCCCCTTTTAGAAAGTTAAAATACAAGGAGGGGAGGGTTTCTAGCCCCCCCCCCCGCTCCTGTCCCCTTTAGTCGCCTTCTATGACACGTGAGGAATGCGTGGGAAGTATTCTTTTCCCCTATCCCCATGTATATATATATTTTATACATAATTCTTGTTTCCTGCATCAGCGAGGTAATGCCAGGAAACAGACAAAGAATGGCCAATTCGCTCATATACACATATTTTATTATTTTATTATTCTATTATACTTTATCCCTGTCTCCTGCATTATGAGGTAGCGCAAGGAAACAGATGAAAGAATTGCCCAACCCACCCACATACACATGCATATTCATACATGTCCACAAACAGCACATATCTATACATCTCAACATATACATATATATACACACACACACAGACATATACATATATATACACATGTACATAATTCATACTGTCTGCCCTTATTCATTCCCGTCGCCACCCCGCCACACATGAAATGAAAACCCCTCCCCCTGCATGTGCACGAGGTAGCGCTAGGAAAATACAACAAAGACCACATTCTTTCACACTCAGTCTGTAGCTCTCATGTATAATGCACCAAAACCACAGCTCCCTTTCCACATCCAGGCCCCACAAAACTTTCCATACTTTCCTCCAGCTACATCTCATGCCCTGGTTCAATCCATTGACAGCACGTCGACTCCGGTATACCACATTGTTCCAATTCACTCTATTCCTTGCATGCCTTTCACCCTCCTGCATGTTCAGCCCCAATCACTCAAAATCTTTCTCACCCCATCTTTCCACCTCCAATTTGGTCTACCACTTCTCCTCGGGAAATGACCGATATAGACCCCTTTGCTCACCATTGTGAGACGAAGGGTATTCGAGTACTTAGTATTCGAATAGTTATTTCCTATTAGCCAGGCCCATAGCCTAGCGGTTAGCATTCCTGCCTCTTGCACAGGGGTCCCGGGTTCGATCCTGGCTGTTGGAGTTTTTTATGTTCTATGAAGGTGCACATTTCTATGCACTTTATTCCTATTCATATACCTCTGCGTTGTACACTTAGGTTCGGTAAAATGCTATCAGCTGGCTATGTGCTTCTCTTGGGAAATAAGCAATATGGACCCCGTTGCTCACCATTGTGAGACGAAGGGTATTCGAGTACTTAGTATTCAAATAGTTGTTTCCTATTAGCCAGGCCCATAGCCTAGCGGTTAGCATTCCCGCCTCTTGCACAGGGGTCCCAGGTTCGATCATGGCTGTTGGAGGTTTGTATGTTCTATGACGGTGTGCGTTTCTATGCACTTTATTCGTAAATATATATATTTTTTTTTAATCAGCCACCAGCGCTGTATCATATATATATATGTATATATATATATATATATATATATATATATATATATATATATATATATATATATATATGTATATATATATATATATATTCATGTGAGAAACTGCAGAAGCTGGTGACTGAGTTTGGTAAAGTGTGTGAAAGAAGAAAGTTAAGAGTAAATGTGAATAAGAGCAAGGTAATTAGGTACAGTAGGGTTGAGGGTCAAGTCAATTGGGAGGTAAGTTTGAATGGAGAAAAACTGGAGGAAGTAAAGTGTTTTAGATATCTGGGAGTGTATCTGGCAGCGGATGGAACCATGGAAGCGGAAGTGGATCATAGGGTGGGGGAGAGGGCGAAAATCCTGGGAGCCTTGAAGAATGTGTGGAAGTCGAGAACATTATCTCGGAAAGCAAAAATGGGTATGTTTGAAGGAATAGTGGTTCCAACAATGTTGTATGGTTGCGAGGCGTGGGCTGTGGATAGAGTTGTGAGCAGGAGGATGGATGTGCTGGAAATGAGATGTTTGAGGACAATGTGTGGTGTGAGGTGGTTTGATCGAGTAAGTAACGTAAGGGTAAGAGAGATGTGTGGAAATAAAAAGAGCGTGGTTGAAAGAGCAGAAGAGGGTGTTTTGAAATGGTTTGGGCACACGGAGAGAATGAGTGAGGAAAGATTGACCAAGAGGATATATGTGTCGGAGGTGGAGGGAACGAGGAGAAGTGGGAGACCAAATTGGAGGTGGAAAGATGGAGTGAAAAAGATTTTGTGTGATCGGGGCCTGAACATGCAGGAGGGTGAAAGGAGGGCAAGGAATAGAGTGAATTGGATAGATGTGGTATATCGGGGTTGACGTGCTGTCAGTGGATAGAATCAGGGCATGTGAAGCGTCTGGGGTAAACCATGGAAAGCTGTGTAGGTATGTATATTTGCGTGTGTGGACGTATGTATATACATGTGTATGGGGTGGGTTGGGCCATTTCTTTCGTCTGTTTCCTTGCGCTACCTCGCAAACGCGGGAGACAGCGACAAAGCAAAAAAAAGAAAAAAATATATATATATATATCTCTGTACATGCCTTCACCCTCTCAATCAATACCCTCCCATACAATTTACCAGGAATACTCAACAAACTTATACCTCTGTAATTTGAGCACTCACTCTTATCCCCTTTTCCTTTGTACAATGGCACTATGCACGCATTCCTCCAATCCTCAGGCACCTCACCATGAGTCATACATACATTAAATAACCTTACCAACCAGTCAACAATACAGTCACCCCCTTTTGTAATAAATTCCACTGCAATACCATCCAAACCTGCTGCCTTGCCGGCTTTCATCTTCCGCAAAGCTTTCACTACCTCTTCTCTGTTTACCAAATCGTTTTCCCTAACCCTCTCACTTTGCACACCACCTCGACCAAAACACCCTATATCTGCCACTCTATCATCAGACACATTCAACAAACCTTCAAAATACTCACTCCATCTCCTTCTCACATCACCACTACTTGTTATCACCTCCCCATTTACGCCCTTCACTAAAGTTCCCATTTGCTCCCTTGTCTTACGCACTTTATTTACCTCCTTCCAGAACATCTTTTTATTTTCCCTAAAATTTAATGGCACTCTCTCACCCCAACTCTCATTTGCCCTTTTTTTCACCTCTTGCACCTTTCTCTTGACCTCCTGTCTCTTTCTTTTATACATCTCCCACTCAATTGCATTTTTTCCCTGCAAAAATCGTCCAAATGCCTCTCTCTTCTCTTTCACTAATACTCTTACTTCTTCATCCCACCACTCACTACCCTTTCTAATCAACCCACCTCCCACTCTTCTCATGCCACAAGCATCTTTTGCGCAATCCATCACTGACTCCCTAAATACATCCCATTCCTCCCCCACTCCCCTTACTTCCATTGTTCTCACCTTTTTCCATTCTGTACACAGTCTCAGATTGGGGAAGAGCAGTGTGGTTTCAGAAGTGGTAGAGGATGTGTGGATCAGGTGTTTGCTTTGAAGAATGTATGTGAGAAATACTTAGAAAAGCAAATGGATTTGTATGTAGCATTTATGGATCTGGAGAAGGCATATGATAGAGTTGATAGAGATGCTCTGTGGAAGGTATTAAGAATATATGGTGTGGGAGGCAAGTTGTTAGAAGCAGTGAAAAGTTTTTATCGAGGATGTAAGGCATGTGTACGTGTAGGAAGAGAGGAAAGTGATTGGTTCTCAGTGAATGTAGGTTTGCGGCAGGGGTGTGTGATGTCTCCATGGTTGTTTAATTTGTTTATGGATGGGGTTGTTAGGGAGGTAAAGGCAAGAGTTTTGGAAAGAGGGGCAAGTATGAAGTCTGTTGGGGATGAGAGAGCTTGGGAAGTGAGTCAGTTGTTGTTCGCTGATGATACAGCGCTGGTGGCTGATTCATGTGAGAAACTGCAGAAGCTGGTGACGGAGTTTGATAAAGTGTGTGGAAGAAGAAAGTTAAGAGTAAATGTGAATAAGAGCAAGGTTATTAGGTACAGTAGGGTTGAGGGTCAAGTAAATTGGGAGGTGAGTTTGAATGGAGAAAAACTGGAGGAAGTGAAGTGTTTTAGATATCTGGGAGTGGATCTGGCAGCGGATGGAACCATGGAAGCAGAAGTGGACCATAGGGTGGGGGAGGGGGCGAAAATTCTGGGAGCCTTGAAGAATGTGTGGAAGTCGAGAACATTATCTCGGAAAGCAAAAATGGGTATGTTTGAAGGAATAGTGGTTCCAACAATGTTGTATGGTTGCGAGGCGTGGGCTATGGATAGAGTTGTGCGCAGGAGGATGGATGTGCTGGAAATGAGATGTCTGAGGACAATGTGTGGTGTGAGGTGGTTTGATCGAGTAAGTAACGTAAGGGTGAGAGAGATGTGTGGAAATAAAAAGAGCGTGGTTGAGAGAGCAGAAGAGGGTGTTTTGAAATGGTTTGGGCACATGGAGAGAATGAGTGAGGAAAGGTTGACCAAGAGGATATATGTGTCGGAGGTGGAGGGAACGAGGAGAAGAGGGAGACCAAATTGGAGGTGGAAAGATGGAGTGAAAAACATTTTGTGTGATCGGGGCCTGAACTTGCAGGAGGGTGAAAGGAGGGCAAGGAATAGAGTGAATTGGAGCAATGTGGTATACCGGGGTTGACGTGCTGTCAGTGGATTGAATCAAGACATGTGAAGCGTCTGGGGTAAACCATGGAAAGCTGTGTAGGTATGTATATTTGCGTGTGTGGACGTATGTATATACATGTGTATGGGGGGGGGGGTGGGGCCATTTCTTTCGTCTGTTTCCTTGCGCTACCTCGCAAACGCGGGAGACAGCGACAAAGTATAAAAAAAAAAAAAAAAAAAAAAAAAAATATATATATATATATATATATATATATATATATATATATATATATATATATATATATATATATATATATATATATATTTATCCCTGGGGATAGGGGAAAAAGAATACTTCCCACGTATTCCCTGCCTGTCGTAGAAGGTGACTAAAAGGGGAGGGAGCGGGGGACTGGAAATCCTCCCCTCTCTATTTTTTTTTAATTTTTCCAAAAGAAGGAACAGAGAAGGGGGCCAGGTGAGGATATTCCCCCAAAGGCCCAGTCCTCTGTTCTTAATGCTACCTCGCTAATGCGGGAAATGGCGAATAGTTTGAAAAAAAAGAATATATATATATATATATATATATATATTATATTTATTTATTTATTTTGCTTTGTCACTGTCTCCCGCGTTAGCGAGGTAGCGCAAAGAAACAGACGAAAAAATGGCCCAACCCACCCACATACACATGTATATACATGCACGTCCACACACGCAAATATACATACCTATACATCTCAATGTACACATATATAGACACACACAGACATATACCTATATACACATGTACATAATTCATTCTGTCTGCCTATATTTGTTCCCATCGCCACCTCGCCACACATGGAATAACAACCCCCTCCCCCCTTATATGTGCGAGGTAGCGCTAGGAAAAGACACCAAAGGCCCCATTCGTTCACACTCAGTCTCTAGCTGTCATGCAATAATGCACCGAAACCACAGCTCCCTTTCCACATCCAGGCCCCACAGAACTTTCCATGGTTTACCCCAGACGCTTCACATGCCCTGGTTCAATCCATTGACAGCATGTCGACCCCAGTATACCACATCGTTCCAATTCACTCTATTCCTTGCACGCCTTTCACCCTCCTGCATGTTCAGGCCCCGATCACTCAAAATCTTTTTCACTCCATCTTTCCACCTCCAATTTGGTCTCCCACTTCTCCTCGTTCCCTCCACCTCTGACACATATATCCTCTTGGTCAATCTTTCCTCACTCATTCTCTCCATGTGACCAAACCATTTCAAAACACCCTCTTCTGCTCTCTCAACCACTCTCTTTTTATTTCCACACATCTCTCTTACTCGATCAAACCACCTCACACCACATATTGCCCTCAAAAATCTCATTTCCAGCACATCCACCCTCCTGCGCACAACTCTATCCATAGCCCACGCCTCGCAACCATACAACATTGATGGAACCACTATTCCTTCAAACATACCCATTTTTGCTTTCCGAGATAATGTTCTCGACTTCCAAACATTCTTCAAGGCTCCCAGGATTTTTGCCCCCTCCCCCACACTATGATCCACTTCCGCTTTCATGGTTCCATCCACTGCCAGATCCACTCCCAGATATGTAAAACACTTTACTTTCTCCAGTTTTTCTCCATCAAACTTACCTCCCAATTGACTTGACCCTCAACCCTACTGTACCTTATAACCTTGCTCTTATTCACATTTACTCTTAACTTTCTTCTTTCACATACTTTACCAAACTCAGTCACCAGCTTCTGCAGTTTCTTACATGAATCAGCCAACAGCGCTGTATCATCAGCGAACAACAACTGACTCACTTCCTAAGTTCTCTCATCCACAACAGACTGCATACTTGCCCCTCTTTCCAAAACTCTTGCATTCACCTCCATAACAACCCCATCCATAAACAAATTAAACAACCATGGAGACATCACACACCCCTGCCGCAAACCTACATTCACTGAGAACCAATCACTTTCCTCTCTTCCTACACGTACACATGCCTTACATCGATAAAAACTTTTCCCTGCTTCTAAGAAATTGCCTCCCACACCATATATTCTTAAAACCTTCCACAGAGCATCTCTATCAACTCTATCATATGCTTCTCCAGATCCATAAATGCTACATACAAATCCATTTGTTTTTCTAAGTATTTCTCACATACATTCCTCAAAGCAAACACCTGATCCACACATCCTCTACCACTTCTGAAACCACACTGCTCTTCCCCAATCTGATGCTCTGTACATGCCTTCACCCTTTCAATCAATACCCTCCCATATAATTTCCCAGGAATACTCAACAAACTTATACCTCTGTAATTTGAGCACTCACTCTTATCCCCTTTGCCTTTGTACAATGGCACTATGCAAGCATTCCGCCAGTCCTCAGGCACCTCACCATGAATCATACATACATTAAATAACCTTACCAACCAGTCAACAATACAGTCACCCCCTTTTTTAATAAATTCCACTGCAATACCATCCAAACCTGCTGCCTTGCCAGCTTTCATCTTCCGTAAAGCTTTTACTACCTCTTCTCTTTTTACCAAATCATTTTCCCTAACCCTCTCACTTTGCACACCACCTCGACCAAAACACCCTATATCTGCCACTCTATCATCAAACACATTCAACAAACCTTCAAAATACTCACTCCATCTCCTTCTCACATCACCACTACTTGTTATCACCTCCCCATTAGCCCCCTTCACTGAAGTTCCCATTTGCTCCATTGTCTTACGCACTTTATTTACCTCCTTCCAAAACATCTTTTTATTCTCCCTGAAATTTAATGATACTCTCTCACCCCAACTCTCATTTGCCCTCTTTTCCAACTCTTGCACTTTTCTCTTGACTTCCTGCCTCTTTCTTTTATACCTCTCCCACTCATTTGCATGTCTGATCAGTATCTTGTGGAGGCGAAGGTGAAGATTTGTGGGGGTTTTCAGAAAAGAAGAGAGAATGTTGGGGTGAAGAGAGTGGTGAGAGTAAGTGAGCTTGGAAAGGAGACTTGTGTGAGGAAGTACCAGGAGAGACTGAGTACAGAATGGAAAAAGGTGAGAACAAAGGAGGTAAGGGGAGTGGGGGTTGGAATGGAATGTATTTAGGGAAGCAGTGATGGCTTGCGCAAAAGATGCTTGTGGCATGAGAAGCGTGGGAGGTGGGTTGATTAGAAAAGGTAGTGAGTGGTGGGATGAAGAAGTAAGATTATTAGTGAAATAGAAGAGAGAGGCATTTGGACGATTTTTGCAGGAAAAAATGGAAATATATATATATATATATATATTTTATTTTTTTTTTATTATACTTTGTCGCTGTCTCCCGCGTTTGCGAGGTAGCGCAAGGAAACAGACGAAAGAAGTGGCCCAACCCCCCCCATACACATGTATATACATACGTCCACACACGCAAATATACATACCTACACAGCTTTCCATGGTTTACCCCAGACGCTTCACATGCTTTGCTTCAATCCACTGACAGCACGTCAACCCCGGTATACCACATCGCTCCAGTTCACTCTATTCCTTGCCCTCCTTTCACCCTCCTGCATGTTCAGGCCCCGATCACACAAAATCTTTTTCACTCCATCTTTCCACCTCCAATTTGGTCTCCCTCTTCTCCTTGTTCCCTCCACCTCCGACACATATATCCTCTTGGTCAATCTTTCCTCACTCATCCTCTCCATGTGCCCAAACCACTTCAAAACACCCTCTTCTGCTCTCTCAACCACGCTCTTTTTATTTCCACACATCTCTCTTACCCTTACGTTACTCACTCGATCAAACCACCTCACACCACACATTGTCCTCAAACATCTCATTTCCAGCACATCCATCCTCCTGCGCACAACTCTATCCATAGCCCACGCCTCGCAACCATACAACATTGTTGGAACCACTATTCCTTCAAACATACCCATTTTTGCTTTCCGAGATAATGTTCTCGACTTCCACACATTCTTCAAGGCCCCTAGGATTTTCGCCCCCTCCCCCACCCTATGATCCACTTCCGCTTCCATGGTTCCATCCGCTGCCAGATCCACTCCCAGATATCTAAAACACTTCACTTCCTCCAGTTTTTCTCCATTCAAACTCACCTCCCAATTGACTTGACCCTCAACCCTACTGTACCTAATAACCTTGCTCTTATTCACATTTACTCTTAACTTTCTTCTTCCACACACTTTTCCAAACTCAGTCACCAGCTTCTGCAGTTTCTCACATGAATCAGCCACCAGCGCTGTATCATCAGCGAACAACAACTGACTCACTTCCCAAGCTCTCTCATCCCCAACAGACTTCATACTTGCCCCTCTTTCCAAAACTCTTGCATTTACCTCCCTAACAACCCCATCCATAAACAAATTAAACAACCATGGAGACATCACACACCCCTGCCGCAAACCTACATTCACTGAGAACCAATCACTTTCCTCTCTTCCTACACGTACACATGCCTTACATCCTCGATAAAAACTTTTCACTGCTTCTAACAACTCTCCTCCCACACCATATATTCTTAATACCTTCCACAGAGCATCTCTATCAACTCTATCATATGCCTTCTCCAGATCCATAAATGCTACATACAAATCCATTTGCTTTTCTAAGTATTTCTCACATACATTCTTCAAAGCAAACACCTGATCCACACATCCTCTACCACTTCTGAAACCACACTGCTCTTCCCCAATCTGATGCTCTGTACATGCCTTCACCCTCTCAATCAATACCCTCCCATATAATTTACCAGGAATACTCAACAAACTTATACCTCTGTAATTTGAGCACTCACTCTTATCCCCTTTGCCTTTGTACAATGGCACTATGCACGCATTCCGCCAATCCTCAGGCACCTCACCATGAGTCATACATACATTAAATAACCTTACCAACCAGTCAACAATACAGTCACCCCCTTTTTTAATAAATTCCACTGCAATACCATCCAAACCTGCTGCCTTGCCGGCTTTCATCTTCCGCAAAGCTTTCACTACCTCTTCTCTGTTTACCAAATCATTTTCCCTATATATATTCTTTCTTTTAAACTATTCGCCATTTCCCCTCTGTTCCTTCTTTTGGAAAATTTAAAAAAAAAAAACGAGAGGAGGATTTCGAGCCCCCAGCTCCCTCCCCTTTTAGTCGTCTTCTACGACATGCAGGGAATATGTGGGAAGTATTCTTAATCCCCTATCCCCAGGGATATATATATATATATATATATATATATATATATATATATATATATATATATATATATATATATATAGGCAGCAGATTTGGATGGTATTGCAGTGGAATTTATTAAAAAAGGGGGTGACTGTATTATTGACTGGTTGGTAAGGTTATCTAATGTATGTATGACTCATGGTGAGGTGCCTGAGGATTGGCGGAATGCGTGCATAGTGCCATTGTACAAAGGCAAAGGGGATAAGAGTGAGTGAGTGGATTTGTATGTAGCATTTATGGATCTGGAGAAGGCATATGATAGAGTTGATAGAGATGCTCTGTGGAAGGTATTAAGAATATATGGTGTGGGAGGAAAGTTGTTAGAAGCAGTGAAAAGTTTTTATCGAGGATGTAAGGCATGTGTACGTGTAGGAAGAGAGGAAAGTGATTGGTTCTCAGTGAATGTAGGTTTGCGGCAGGGGTGTGTGATGTCTCCATGGTTGTTTAATTTGTTTATGGATGGGGTTGTTAGGGAGGTGAATGCAAGAGTTTTGGAAAGAGGGGCAAGTATGAAGTCTGTTGGGGATGAGAGAGCTTGGGAAGTGAGTCAGTTGTTGTTCGCTGATGATACAGCGCTGGTGGCTGATTCATGTGAGAAACTGCAGAAGCTGGTGACTGAGTTTGGTAAAGTGTGTGGAAGAAGAAAGTTAAGAGTAAATGTGAATAAGAGCAAGGTTATTAGGTACAGTAGGGTTGAGGGTCAAGTCAATTGGGAGGTGAGTTTGAATGGAGAAAAACTGGAGGAAGTGAAGTGTTTTAGATATCTGGGAGTGGATCTGGCAGCGGATGGAACCATGGAAGCGGAAGTGGATCATAGGGTGGGGGAGGGGGCGAAAATTCTGGGGGTCTTGAAGAATGTGTGGAAGTCGAGAACATTATCTCGGAAAGCAAAAATGGGTATGTTTGAAGGAATAGTGGTTCCAACAATGTTGTATGGTTGCGAGGCGTGGGCTATGGATAGAGTTGTGCGCAGGAGGATGGATGTGCTGGAAATGAGATGTTTGAGGACAATGTGTGGTGTGAGGTGGTTTGATCGAGTGAGTAACGTAAGGGTAAGAGAGATGTGTGGAAATAAAAAGAGCGTGGTTGAGAGAGCAGAAGAGGGTGTTTTGAAGTGGTTTGGGCACATGGAGAGAATGAGTGAGGAAAGATTGACCAAGAGGATATATGTGTCGGAGGTGGAGGGAACGAGGAGAAGAGGGAGACCAAATTGGAGGTGGAAAGATGGAGTGAAAAAGATTTTGTGTGATCGGGGCCTGAACATGCAGGAGGGTGAAAGGAGGGCAAGGAATAGAGTGAATTGGAGCGATGTGGTATACCGGGGTTGACGTGCTGTCAGTGGATTGAATCAAGGCATGTGAAGCGTCTGGGGTAAACCATGGAAAGCTGTGTAGGTATGTATATTTGCGTGTGTGGACGTATGTATATACATGTGTATGGGGGGGGGGTTGGGCCATTTCTTTCGTCTGTTTCCTTGCGCTACCTCGCAAACGCGGGAGACAGCGACAAAGTATAAAAAAAAAAAAAAAAAAAAAAGTTTGTTGAGTATTCCTGGTAAATTATATGGGAGGGTATTGATTGAGAGGGTGAAGGCATGTACAGAGCATCAGATTAGGGAAGAGCAGTGTGGTTTCAGAAGTGGTAGAGGATGTGTGGATCAGGTGTTTGCTTTGAAGAATGTATGTGAGAAATACTTAGAAAAGCAAATGGATTTGTATGTAGCATTTATGGATCTGGAGAAGGCATATGATAGAGTTGATAGAGATGCTCTGTGGAAGGTATTAAGAATATATGGTGTGGGAGGCAAGTTGTTAGAAGCAGTGATAAGTTTTTATCGAGGATGTAAGGCATGTGTACGTGTAGGAAGAGAGGAAAGTGATTGGTTCTCAGTGAATGTAGGTTTGCGGCAGGGGTGTGTGATGTCTCCATGGTTGTTTAATTTGTTTATGGATGGGGTTGTTAGGGAGGTGAATGCAAGAGTTTTGGAAAGAGGGGCAAGTATGAAGTCTGTTGGGGATGAGAGAGCTTGGGAAGTGAGTCAGTTGTTGTTCGCTGATGATACAGCGCTGGTGACTGATTCATGTGAGAAACTGCAGAAGCTGGTGACTGAGTTTGGTAAAGTGTGTGAAAGAAGAAAGTTAAGAGTAAATGTGAATAAGAGCAAGGTTATTAGGTACAGTAGGGTTGAGGGTCAAGTCAATTGGGAGGTAAGTTTGAATGGAGAAAAACTGGAGGAAGTAAAGTGTTTTAGATATCTGGGAGTGGATCTGGCAGCGGATGGAACCATGGAAGCGGAAGTGGATCATAGGGTGGGGGAGGGGGCGAAAATCCTGGGAGCCTTGAAGAATGTGTGGAAGTCGAGAACATTATCTCAGAAAGCAAAAATGGGTATGTTTGAAGGAATAGTGGTTCCAACAATGTTTTATGATTGTGAGGCGTGGGCTATGGATAGAGTTGTGCGCAGGAGGATGGATGTGCTGGAAATGAGATGTTTGAGGACAATGTGTGGTGTGAGGTGGTTTGATCGAGTAAGTAATGTAAGGGTAAGAGAGATGTGTGGAAATAAAAAGAGCGTGGTTGAGAGAGCAGAAGAGGGTGTTTTGAAATGGTTTGGGCACATGGAGAGAATGAGTGAGGAAAGATTGACCAAGAGGATATATGTGTCGGAAGTGGAGGGAACGAGGAGAAGTGGGAGACCAAATTGGAGGTGGAAAGATGGAGTGAAAAAGATTTTGTGTGATCGGGGCCTTGAACATGCAGGAGGGTGAAAGGAGGGCAAGGAATAGAGTGAATTGGATCGATGTGGTATACCGGGGTTGACGTGCTGTCAGTGGATTGAATCAGGGCATGTGAAGCGTCCGGGGTAAACCATGGAAAGCTTTGTAGGTATGTATATTTGCGTGTGTGGACGTATGTATATACATGTGTATGGGGGTGGGTTCGGCCATTTTTTTCGTCTGTTTCCTTGCGCTACCTCGCAAACGCGGGAGACAGCGACAAAGCAAAAAAAAAATATATATATATATATATATTATATATATATATATATATATATATATATATATATATATATAGTGAAGACAATTGAGAAACATCATAAGCCAATATTCCAGTTTCATGATAAGAGAAGAAATGGACCAGGCAGTATGATACAGTGGTTAAATTGATGAAAACTACTATTGACGTTTGTGTGAATGAATTATACATTTCCCTTTTCCATAGCCAGAGGTTGAACCATTATGTGACATTCATTTTTCATTTCATTTCCAGCTTGAAGTTTCAGTTTTCTAAATCATTTCTTACATTTTTCATATAAATGAGTGAAACGAACCTCAAGGGTTAAGGGGAAGAGTGGTTTGGGAATGTCTTGGGAGTAAAGTCAAGGGTTAGTGAGAGGACAAGAGCAAGGGAAGGAGTAGCACTACTCCTGAAACAGGAGTTGTGGGAGTATGTTATAGAATGTAAGAAAGTAAATTCTAGATTAATATGGGTAAAACTGAAAGTTGATGGAGAGAGATGGGTGATTATTGGTGCATAGGCACCTGGGCATGAGAAGAAAGATCATGAGAGGCAAGTGTTTTGGGAGCAGCTGAATGAGTGTGTTAGTGGTTTTGATGCTCAAGACTGGGTTATAGTGATGGGTGATTTGAATGCACAGGTGAGTAATGTGGCAGTTGAGGGAATAATTGGTATACATGGGGTGTTCAGTGTTGTAAATGGAAATGGTGAAGAGCTTGTAGATTTATGTGCTGAAAAAGGACTGGTGATTGGGAATACCTGGTTAAAAAAGTGAGATATACATAAGTATACATATGTAAGTAGGAGAGATGGCCAGAGAGCGTTACTGGATTACGTGTTAATTGACAGGCGCGCGAAAGAGAGACTTTTGGATGTTAATGTGCTGAGAGGTGCAACTGGAGGGATGTCTGATCATTTTCTTGTGGAGGTGAAGGTGAAGATTTGTATGGGTTTTCAGAAAAGAAGAGAGAATGTTGGGGGGAAGAGGGTGGTGAGAGTAAGTGAGCTTGGGAAGGAGACTTGTGTGAGGAAGTACCAGGAGAGACTGAGTACAGAATGGAAAAAGGTGAGAACAAAGGAGGTAAGGGGAGTGGGGGAGGAATGGGATGTATTTAGGGAAGCAGTGATGGCTGGCACAAAAGATGCTCGTGGCATGAGAAGCATGGGAGGTGGGTTGATTAGAAAGGGTAGTGAGTGGTGGGATGAAGTAAGATAATTAGTGAAAGAGAAGAGAGAGGCATTTGGATGATTTTTTGCAGGGAAAAAATGCAAATGAGTGGGAGATGTATAAAAGAAAGAGACAGGAGGTCAAGAGAAAGGTGCAAGAGCTGAAACAGAGGGCAAATGAGAGTTGGGGTGAGAGAGTATCATTAAATTTTAGGGAGAATAAAAAGATGTTCTGGAAGGAGATAAGAAGGAGGTAAATAAAGTGCATAAGACAAGGGAACAAATGGGAACTTCAGTGAAGGGGGCTAATGGGGAGGTGATAACGAGTAGTGGTGATGTGAGAAGGAGATGGAGTGAGTATTTTGAAGGTTTGTTGAATGTGTTTGATGATAGAGTGGCAGATACATGGTGTTTTGGTCGAGGTGGTTTGCAAAGTGAGAGGTTTAGGGAAAATGATTTGGTACACAGAGAAGAGGTAGTAAAAGCTTTGCGGAAGATGAAAGCCGGCAAGGCAGCAGGTTTGGATGGTATTGCAGTGGAATTTATTAAAAAAGGGGGTGACTGTATTGTTGACTGGTTGGTAAGGTTATTTAATGTAAGTATGACTCATGGTGAGGTGCCTGCTTGCATAGTGCCATTGTACAAAGGCAAAAGGGATAAGAGGGAGTGCTCAAATTACAGAGGTATAAGTTTGTTGAGTATTCCTGGTAAATTATATGGGAGGGTATTGATTGAGAGGGTGAAGGCATGCACAGAACATCAGATTGGGGAAGAGCAGTGTGGTTTCAGAAGTGGTAGAGGATGTGTGGATCAAGTGTTTGCTTTGAAGAATGTATGTGAGAAATACTTAGAAAAGCAAATGGATTTGTATGTAGCATATATGGATCTGGAGAAGGCATATGAATAGAGTTGATAGAGATGCTCTGTGGGAGGCAAGTTGTTAGAAGCAGTGAAAAGTTTTTATCGAGGATGTAAGGCATGTGTACGTGTAGGAACAGAGGAAAGTGATTGGTTCTCAGTGAATGTAGGTTTGCAGCAGGGGTGTGTGATGTCTCCATGGTTGTTTAATTTGTTTATGGATGAGGTTGTTAGGGAGGTGAATGGAAGAGTTTTGGAAAGAGGGGCAAGTATGCAGTCTGTTGTGGATGAGAGAGCTTGGGAAGTGAGTCAGTTGTTGTTCGCTGATGATACAGCGCTGGTGGCTGATTCATGTGAGAAACTGCAGAAGCTGGTGACTGAGTTTGGTAAAGTGTGTAAAAGGAGAAAGTTAAGAGTAAATGTGAGTAAGAGCAAGGTTATTAGGTACAGTAGGGTTGAGGGTCAAGTCAATTGGGAGGTAAGTTTGAATGGAGAAAAACTGGAGGAAGTAAAGTGTTTTAGATATCTGGGAGTGGATCTGGTAGCAGATGGAACCATGGAAGCGGAAGTGAATCATAGGGTGGGGGAGGGGGTGAAAATTCTGGGAGACTTGAAGAATGTGTAGAAGTTGAGAACAGTATCTCCGAAAGCAAAAATGGCAATGTTTGAAGGAATAGTGGTTCCAACAATGTTGTATGGATGCGAGGCATGGGCTATGGACAGAGTTGTGCGAGGAGGGTGGATGTGCTGGAAATGAGATGTTTGAGGACAATATGTGGTCTGAGGTGGTTTGATCGAGTAAGTAATGTAAGGGTAAGAGAGATGTATGGAAATAAAAAGAGCGTGGTTGAGAGAGCAGAAGAGGGTGTTTTGAAATGGTTTGGGCACATGGAGAGAATGAGTGAGGAAAGATTGACCAATAGGATATATGTGTCAGAGGTGGAGGGAACGAGGAGAAGTGGGAGACCAAATTGGAGGTGGAAAGATGGAGTGAAAAAGATTTTGAGTGATTGGGGCCTGAACATGCAGGAGGGTGAAATGCGTGCAGGGAATAGAGTGGATTGAATCGATGTAGTATACTGGGGTCGACGTGCTGTCAGTGGATTGGACCAGGGCATGTGAAGCGTTTGGGGTAAACCATTGAAAGTTTTGTGGGGCCTGGATGTGGAAAGGGAGCTGTGGTTTTGGTGCATTATACATGACAGCTAGAGACTGCGTGTGAACGAATGTGGCCTTTTCTTGTCTTTTCGTAGCGCTACCTCACACACATGCAGGGGGAGGGGGTTTTCATTTCATGTGTGGCGGGGTTGCAACGGGAATGAATAAGGGCAGACAGTATGAATTATGTACATGTGTATGTATGTATATGTCTTTGTGTTGAGATGTATAGGTATGTATATGTGCTGTGTGTGGACGCGTATGTATATACATGTGTATGTGGGTGGGTTGGGCCATTCTTTTGTCTGTTTCCTTGTGCGGGAGACAGCGACAAAGTATGATAAATAAATAAATAAATGTATATATATATATTATCCCTGGGGATAGGGGATTAAGAATACTTCCCACGTATTCCCTGCGTGTTGTAGAAGGCGACTAAAAGGGGAGGGAGCGGGGGGGCTGGAAATCCTCCCCTCTCGTTTTTTTTTAATTTTCCAAAAGAAGGAACAGAGGGGGCCAGGTGAGGGTATTCCAAAAAAGGCCCAGTCCTCTGTTCTTAACGCTACCTCGCTAACGCGGGAAATGGCGAATAGTTTAAAAAAAAAAATATATATATATATATATATATATATATATATATATCTGACTGAGTTTATATATATATATGACTGAGTTTAGTAAAGTGTGTGAAAGAAGAAAGTTAAAAGTAAATGTGAATAAGAGCAAGGTTATTAGGTACAGTAGAGTTGAGGGTCAAGTCAATTGGGAGGTAAGTTTGAATGGGGAAAACTGGAGGAAGTAAAGTGTTTTAGATATCTGGGAGTGGATCTGGCAGCAGATAGAACCATGGAAGCGGAAGTGAATCATAGGGTGGGGAAGGGGGCGAAAATCCTGGGAGCCTTGAAGAATGTGTGGAAGTCAAGAACATTATCTCCGAAAGCAAAAATGGGTATGTTTGAAGGAATAGTGGTTCCAACAATGTTGTATGGTTGCGAGGCGTGGGTTATGGATAGAGTAGTGCGCAGGAGGGTGGATGTGCTGGAAATGAGATGTTTGAGGACAATATGTGGTGTGAGGTGGTTTGATCGAGTAAGTAATGTAAGGGTAAGAGAGATGTGTGGAAATAAGAAGAGCATGGTTGAGAGAGCAGAAGAGGGTGTTTTGAAATGGTTTGGGCACATGGATAGAATGAGTGAGGAAAGATTGACCAAGAGGATATATGTGTCGGAGGTGGAGGGAACGAGGAGAAGTGGGAGACCAAATTGGAGGTGGAAAGATGGAGTGAAAAAGATTTTGAGTGATCGGGGCCTGAACATGCAGGAGGGTGAAAGGCGGGCAAGGAATAGAGTGAATTCGATCGATGTGGTATACCGGGGTCGACGTGCTGTCAGTGGATTGAATCAGGGCATGTGAAGCGTCTGGGGTAAACCATGGAAAGTTGTGTGGGGCCTGGATGTGGAAAGGGAGCTGTGGTTTAGGGCATTATTGCATGACAGCTAGAGACTGAGTGTGAACGAATGGGGCCTTTGTTGTCTTTTCCTAGCGCTGCCTTGCGCACATGAGGGGGGAGGGGGATGTTATTCCGTGTGTGGCGAGGTGGCGATGGGAATGAATAAAGGCAGACAGTGTGAGTTATGTGCATGTGTATATATCTATATGTCTGTGTGTGTATATATATGTGTACATTGAGATGTATGGGTATGTATATTTGCGTGTGGGGACGTGTATGTATATACATGTGTATGGGGGTTGGTTGGGCCATTTCTTTCGTCTGTTTCCTTGCGCTACCTCGCAACTGCAGGAGACAGCGACAAAGCAAAATAGAAATAGGACAAGAGCAAGGGAAGGAGTAGCAATACTCCTGAAACAGGAGTTGTGGGAGTATGTGATAGAGTGTAAGAAAGTCAATTCTCGATTAATATGGGTAAAACTGAAAGTTGATGGAGAGAGGTGGGTGATTATTGGTGCATATGCACCTGGGCATGAGAAGAAAGATCAAGAGAGGCAAGTGTTTTGGGAGCAGCTGAATGAGTGTGTTAGTGGTTTTGATGCACGAGACCGGGTTATAGTGATGGGTGATTTGAATGCAAAGGTGAGTAATGTGGCAGTTGAGGGAATAATTGGTATACATGGGGTGTTCAGTGTTGTAAATGGAAATGGTGAAGAGCTTGTAGATTTATGTGCTGAAAAAGGACTGATGATTGGGAATACCTGTTTTAAAAAGCGAGATATACATAAGTATACTTATGTAAGTAGGAGAGATGGCCAGAGAGCATTATTGGATTACGTGTTAATTGACAGGCGTGCGAAAGAGAGACTTTTGGATGTTAATGTGCTGAGAGGTGCAACTGGAGGGATGTCTGATCATTATCTTGTGGAGGCTAAGGTGAAGATTTGTATGGGTTTTCAGAAAAGAAGAGTGAATGTTGTGGTGAAGAGGATGGTGAGAGTAAGTGAGCTTGAGAAGGAGACCTGTGTGAGGAAGTACCAGGAGAGACTGAGACAGAATGGAAAAAGGTGAGAACACTGGAAGTAAGGGGAGTGGGGGAGGAATGGGATGTATTTAGGGAATCAGTGATGGATTGCGCAAAAGATGCTTGTGGCATGAGAAGAGTGGGAGGTGGGTTGATTAGAAAGGGTAGTGAGTGGTGGGATGAAGAAGTAAGAGTATTAGTGAAAGAGAAGAGAGAGGCATTTGGACGATTTTTGCAGGGAAAAAATGCAATTGAGTGGGAGATGTATAAAAGAAAGAGACAGGAGGTCAAGAGAAAGGTGCAAGAGGTGAAAAAAAGGGCAAATGAGAGTTGGGGTGAGAGAGTATCATTAAATTTTAGGGAGAATAAAAAGATGTTCTGGAAGGAGGTAAATAAAGTGCGTAAGACGAGGGAGCAAATGGGAACTTCAGTGAAGGGCGCAAATGGGGAGGTGATAACAAGTAGTGGTGATGTGAGAAGGAGATGGAGTGAGTATTTTGAAGGTTTGTTGAATGTGTTTGATGATAGAGTGGCAGATATAGGGTGTTTTGGTCGAGGTGGTGTGCAAAGTGAGAGGGTTAGGGAAAATGATTTGGTAAACAGAGAAGAGGTAGTGAAAGCTTTGCGGAAGATGAAAGCCGGCAAGGCAGCAGGTTTGGATGGTATTGCAGTGGAATTTATTAAAAAGGGGGGTGACTGTATTGTTGACTGGTTGGTAAGGTTATTTAATGTATGTATGACTCATGGTGAGGTGCCTGAGGATTGGCGGAATGCGTGCATAGTGCCATTGTACAAAGGCAAAGGGGATAAGAGTGAGTGCTCAAATTACAGAGGTATAAGTTTGTTGAGTATACCTGGTAAATTATATGGGAGGGTATTGATTGAGAGGGTGAAGGCATGTACAGAGCATCAGATTGGGGAAGAGCAGTGTGGTTTCAGAAGTGGTAGAGGATGTGTGGATCAGGTGTTTGCTTTGAAGAATGTATGTGAGAAATACTTAGAAAAGCAAATGGATTTGTATGTAGCATTTATGGATCTGGAGAAGGCATATGATAGAGTTGATAGAGATGCTCTGTGGAAGGTATTAAGAATATATGGTGTGGGAGGCAAGCTGTTAGAAGCAGTGAAAAGTTTTTATCGAGGATGTAAGGCATGTGTACGTGTAGGAAGAGAGGAAAGTGATTGGTTCTCAGTGAATGTAGGTTTGCGGCAGGGGTGTGTGATGTCTCCATGGTTGTTTAATTTGTTTATGGATGTGGTTGTTAGGGAGGTGAATGCAAGAGTTTTGGAAAGAGGGGCAAGTATGAAGTCTGTTGGGGATGAGAGAGCTTGGGAAGTGAGTCAGTTGTTGTTCGCTGATGATACAGCGCTGGTGGCTGATTCATGTGAGAAACTGCAGAAGCTGGTGACTGAGTTTGGTAAAGTGTGTGGAAGAAGAAAGTTAAGAGTAAATGTGAATAAGAGCAAGGTTATTAGGTACAGTAGGGTTGAGGGTCAAGTCAATTGGGAGGTGAGTTTGAATGGAGAAAAACTGGAGGAAGTGAAGTGTTTTAGATATCTGGGAGTGGATCTGGCAGCGGATGGAACCATGGAAGCGGAAGTGGATCATAGGGTGGGGGAGGGGGCGAAAATTCTGGGGGCCTTGAAGAATGTGTGGAAGTCGAGAACATTATCTCGGAAAGCAAAAATGGGTATGTTTGAAGGAATAGTGGTTCCAACAATGTTGTATGGTTGCGAGGCGTGGGCTATGGATAGAGTTGTGCGCAGGAGGATGGAGGTGCTGGAAATGAGATGTTTGAGGACAATGTGTGGTGTGAGGTGGTTTGATCGAGTGAGTAACGTAAGGGTAAGAGAGATGTGTGGAAATAAAAAGAGCGTGGTTGAGAGAGCAGAAGAGGGTGTTTTGAAGTGGTTTGGGCACATGGAGAGAATGAGTGAGGAAAGATTGACCAAGAGGATATATGTGTCGGAGGTGGAGGGAACGAGGAGAAGAGGGAGACCAAATTGGAGGTGGAAAGATGGAGTGAAAAAGATTTTGTGTGATCGGGGCCTGAACATGCAGGAGGGTGAAAGGAGGGCAAGGAATAGAGTGAATTGGAGCGATGTGGTATACCGGGGTTGACGTGCTGTCAGTGGATTGAATCAAGGCATGTGAAGCGTCTGGGGTAAACCATGGAAAGCTGTGTAGGTATGTATATTTGCGTGTGTGGACGTATGTATATACATGTTTATGGGGCGGGGTTGGGCCATTTCTTTCGTCTGTTTCCTTGCGCTACCTCGCAAACGCGGGAGACAGCGACAAAGTATAATAAAATACATATATATATATATATATATATATATATATATATATATATATATATATATATATATATATATATTCTTTCATTCTTTTAAACTATTAGCCTTTTCCCGCGTTAGTGAGGTAGCGTTAAGAACAGAGGACTGGGCCTTTTTTGGAATATCCTCACCTGGCCCCCTCTGTTCCTTCTTTTGGAAAATTAAAAAAAAAAAAAACGAGAGGGGAGGATTTCCAGCCCCCCGCTCCCTCCCCTTTTAGTCGCCTTCTACGACATGCAGGGAATACGTGGGAAGTATTTTTAATCCCCTATCCCCAGGGATAATATATATATATATATATATATATATATATATATATATATATATATATATATGGAGTGAGTGATAAGAGAGATGAAAGCAGAACTAGGAAAAAAGAGTTGCAGAGATGGAGTGTGGCAGAGATGTGGTGGGTAGTGGCAAGCCTGTTCACGTATGCTACTGTATTATGTCTGTAGAGTGAAGAGGAGTTGCAGAAGGTTGTAAGTGTGTTTTATGACGTGTGTAAGCAGAGGAGATTGAAGATAAATGTAAGTAAAGGGCAAGTAATGGTGTTTAAAAGGAAATGGAGTGAAAATATAGATTTTGTAAAACCATAGATAGTGAAAGAAGAAAGTGTACTAAATTGTGCTGTGGATGTGGTGGTGGTGGCGGTGGTGGGTTGGGGTTGGAAAGACTATAAGAAGTGAGGGAATTTAGTACCTTGGAGCTGTCTTGGATAAGTGTGGTGATATAGAAGGAGAGATAAGGGAGAAAGCCATACAGGGTAGAAAAGTCATTGGGTCCCTTAAAAGAATAATGAAAAGTAGAGGTGTAATTATAGAAGTGAAGAACGGATTAAAGGACAGCATAATCCTCCCACCCCTGACCTATGCAGTTGAATCATGGACATGGAATGAGGCACAGAGGTCAAGAATCCAGACTGTTGAAATGAGCTGTTTGAGAAGAGCATGTGGTGTGACTTGATGGAATGAAGAAAGGAATGAGAGAGTGTATGAAAGATGTGGTATGGCAAGGAATGCAAAGGGAATGAATTGTGGAGTGGTAGAATGGGTGAAACGTAATGCTTTGAGGTGGTTTGGGCATGTGGAAAGAATGCAAGCCTAGGATTTTACAAGGAAAGTGTATGATGGTACAATTAAAGGGGGTTGGTGCGAGTGAAAGACCACCTGTGACATGGGAAAATAGGATGAAGGAATATTGGAGGGAGACAAACAGAAATAGGGTGGAGGAATACTGGAGGGAGAGAAACAGGAAGAATGCATGGAATGGCATATGCAAGGAAGGCATGTAAGTACAGGTATAAGTGGAGACTGTTTTGCCGTGGCCACCCCTTGATGGGAGTTCCTGGTGGGAATGGGCATCAGATATAGATAGATATATAGTGTAATCATGGAAGTGAAAGTGAGTCATTGGTTGGGTGAGGGGGCAAAGTTTTGAGAGTATTAAGGAATGTTGGTAAAGACAGGTCGTTATCTGGGAAGGCAAAATTGGTATGTTTGAAAGATATTGTAGTCCCAGTGATGTATTGATGCAAGGCATGGGCTGTAGATAAGCATGTGCTCAGAAGGGTGGATGTGTTGGAAATTGTTTGAGGACAATATGTGATGTTAGGTGATTTGATCAAGGGAGTATGAAAAGGGTAAGAGAACAGGGTAGTAATGTGGTTGCAAGAGCTGAAGAGGGTACACTGAAATGGTTTGAACTTATGTAGAGAATGAGTGGAGAGTGAGTTACAAAGATACATGTGTCAGAGGTACAGGGGAAGTGAGGTGGGAGAGTACATTAAAGATAAAAAGATGGGGTAAAAGGGATCTTGAGTGATTAGGGCCTGAACATGCAGGAGGGCGAAAGATTTGCAGAGGTTAAAGTGACTTGGAATGCTGTCGGCTGACTGAACCATGGCATATAAAGGAAGTGGAGGAAACTATTGAAAGGTCTGTGGGGTCTGGTTGTGGACAGAGGGCTATGGTTTCAGTGCATTATGTATGATAGCTAGAGAATGGATGTTAGCAAATGCAGTCTTTCTTTGTCCATTCCAGCACAACCTTGGACACTTAGGAAATGGGAAACAAGTATGAATATTTTTTTTTTTTTTTTTTTTTTTCTTTGTCGCTGTCTCCCGCGTTTGCGAGTTAGCGCAAGGAAACAGACGAAAGAAATGGCCCAACCACCCCCATACACATGTATATACATACGTCCACACACGCAAATATACATACCTACACAGCTTTCCATGGTTTACCCCAGATGCTTCACATGCCCCGATTCAATCCACTGACAGCACGTCAACCCCGGTATACCACATCGCTCCAATTCACTCTATTCCTTGCCCTCCTTTCACCCTCCTGCATGTTCAGGCCCCGATCACACAAAATCTTTTTCACTCCATCTTTCCACCTCCAATTTGGTCTCCCTCTTCTCCTCGTTCCCTCCACCTCCGACACATATATCCTCTTGGTCAATCTTTCCTCACTCATTCTCTCCATGTGCCCAAACCCTTTCAAAACACCCTCTTCTGCTCTCTCAACCACGCTCTTTTTATTTCCACACATCTCTCTTACCCTTACGTTACTTACTCGATCAAACCACCTCACACCACACATTGTCCTCAAACATCTCATTTCCAGCACATCCATCCTCCTGCGCACAACTCTATCCATAGCCCACACCTCGCAACCATACAACATTGTTGGAACCACTATTCCTTCAAACATACCCATTTTTGCTTTCCGAGATAATGTTCTCGACTTCCACACATTCTTCAAGGCTCCCAGAATTTTCGCCCCCTCCCGCACCTTATGATCCACTTCCGCTTCCATGGTTCCATCCGCTGCCAGATCCACTCCCAGATATCTAAAACACTTCACTTCCTCCAGTTTTTCTCCATTCAAACTCACCTCCCAATTGACTTGACCCTCAACCATACTGTACCTAATAACCTTGCTCTTATTCACATTTACTCTTAACTTTCTTCTTTCACACACTTTACCAAACTCAGTCACCAGCTTCTGCAGTTTCTCACATGAATCAGCCACCAGCACTGTATCATCAGTGAACAACAACTGACTCACTTCCCAAGCTCTCTCATCCCCAACAGACTTCATACTTGCCCCTCTTTCCAAAACTCTTGCATTCACCTCCCTAACAACCCCATCCATAAACAAATTAAACAACCATGGAGACATCACACACCCCTGCCGCAAACTTACATTCACTGAGAACCAATCACTTTCCTCTCTTCCTACACGTACACATGCCTTACATCCTCGATAAAAACTTTTCACTGCTTCTAACAACTTGCCTCCCACACCATATATTCTTAATACCTTCCACAGAGCATCTCTATCAACTCTATCATATGCCTTCTCCAGATCCATAAATGCTACATGCAAATCCATTTGCTTTTCTAAGTATTTCTCACATACATTCTTCAAAGCAAACACCTGATCCACACATCCTCTACCACTTCTGAAACTTCTGGTTGGTAAGGTTATTTAATGTATGTATGACTCACGGTGAGGTGCCTGAGGATTGGCGGAATGCGTGCATAGTGCCATTGTACAAAGGCAAAGGGGATAAGAGTGAGTGCTCAAATTACAGAGGTATAAGTTTGTTGAGTATTCCTGGTAAATTATATGGGAGGGTATTGATTGAGAGGGTGAAGGCATGTACAGAGAATCAGATTGGGGAAGAGCAGTGTGAATATTAAATGTATTTTTATATATAAAAGTAAAGTGCACAAAACAGTATGTTAATTTTTTTTTATTATTTTTTTCTTTATTTTGCTTTGTTGCTGTCTCCCGCGTTTGCGAGGTAGCGCAAGGAAACAGACGAAAGAAATGGCCCAACCCACCCCCATACACATGTATATACATACACGTCCACACACGCAAATATATATACCTATACATCTCAATGTACACATATATATATATACACACAGACACATACGTATATACCCATGCACACAATTCACATTGTCTGCCTTTATTCATTCCCATCACCACCTCGCCACACATGGAATACCATCCCCCTCCCCGCCCCTCATGTGTGTGAGGCAGCGCTAGGAAAAGACAACAAAGGCCCCATTCATTCACACTTAGTCTCTAGCTGTCATGCAATAATGCCCGAAACCACAGCTCCCTTTCCACATCCAGGCCCCACAGAACTTTCCATGGTTTACCCCAGACGCTTCACATGCCCTGATTCAATCCACTGACAGCACGTCAACCCCGGTATACCACATCGATCCAATTCACTCTATTCCTTGCCCGCCTTTCACCCTCCTGCATGTTCAGGCCCCGATCACTCAAAATCTTTTTCACTCCATCTTTCCACCTCCAATTTGGTTTCCCACTTCTCCTCGTTCCCTCCACCTCTGACACATATATCCTCTTGGTCAATCTTTCCTCACTCATTCTCTCCATGTGCCCAGACCATTTCAAAACACTCTCTTCTGCTCTCTCAACCACGCTCTTTTTATTTTCACACATCTCTCTTACCCTTACATTACTTACTCGATCAAACCACCTCACACCACACATTGTCCTCAAACATCTCATTTCCAGCACATCCACCCTCCTGCGCACAACTCTATCCATAGCCCACGCCTCGCAACCATACAACATTGTTGGAACCACTATTCCTTCAAACATACCCATTTTTGCTTTCCGAGATAATGTTCTCGACTTCCACACATTCTTCAAGGCTCCCAGGATTTTTGCCCCCTCCCCACCCTATGATTCACTTCCGCTTCCATGGTTCCATCCGCTGCCAAATCCACTCCCAGATATCTAAAACACTTCACTTCCTCCAGTTTTTCTCCATTCAAACTTACCTCCCAATTGACTTGACCCTCAACCCTACTGTACCTAATAACCTTGCTCTTATTCACATTTACTCTTAACTTTCTTCTTTCACACACTTTACCAAACTCAGTCACCAGCTTCTGCAGTTTCTCATATGAATCAGCCACCAGCACTGTATCATCAGCGAACAACAACTGACTCACTTCCCAAGTTCTCTCATCCACAACAGACTTCATACTTGCCCCTCTTTCCAAAACTCTTGCATTCACCTCCCTAACACCCCATCCATAAACAAATTAAACAACCATGGAGTCATCACACACCCCTGCCGCAAACCTACATTCACTGAGAACCAATCACTTTCCTCTCTTCCTACACATACACATGCCTTACATCCTCAATAAAAACTTTCCACTGCTTCTAACAACTTGCCTCCCACACCATATATTCTTAATACCTTCCACAGAGCATCTCTATCTACTCTATCATATGCCTTCTCCAGATCCATAAATGCTACATGCAAATCCATTTGCTTTTCTAAGTATTTCTCACATACATTCTTCAAAGCAAACACCTGATCCACACATCCTCTACCGTTTCTGAAACCACACTGCTCTTCCCCAATCTGATGCTCTGTACATGCCTTCACCCTCTCAGTCAATACCCTCCCATATAATTTACCAGGAATACTCAACAAACTTATACCTCTGTAATTTGAGCACTCACTCTTATCCCCTTTGCCTTTGTACAATGGCACTATGCACGCATTCCGCCAATCCTCAGGCACCTCACCATGAGTCATACATACATTTAATAACCTTACCAACCAGTCAACAATACAGTCACCCCCTTTTTTAATAGATTCCACTGCAATACCATCCAAACCTGCAGCCTTGCTGGCTTTCATCTTCCGCAAAGCTTTTACTGCCTCTTCTCTGTTTACCAAATCATTTTCCCTAACCCTCTCACTTTGCACACCACCTCGACCAAAACACCCTATATCTGCCACTCTATCATCAAACACATTCAACAAACCTTCAAAATACTCACTCCATCTCCTTCTCACATCACCACTACTTGTTATCACCTCCCCATTAGTGCCCTTCACTGAAGTTCCCATTTGCTCCCTTGTCTTACGCACTTTATTTACCTCCTTCCAGAACATCTTTTTATTCTCCCTAAAATTTAATGATACTCTCTCACCCCAACTCTCATTTGCCCTCTTTTTCACCTCTTGCACCTCTCTTGACCGCCTGTCTCTTTCTTTTATACATCTCCCACTCAATTGCATTTTTTCCCTGCAAAAATCGTCCAAATGCCTCTCTCTTCTCTTTCACTAATAATCTTACTTCTTCATCCCACCACTCACTACCCTTTCTAATCAACCCACCTCCCACGCTTCTCATGCCACAAGCATCTTTTGCACAATCCATCACTGATTCCCTAAATACATCCCATTCCTCCCCCACTCCCCTTACTTCCATTGTTCTCACCTTTTTCCATTCTGTACTCAGTCTCTCCTGGTACCTCCTCACACAAGTCTCCCCAAGCTCACTTACTCTCACCACCCTCTTCACCCCAACATTCACTCTTCTTTTCTGAAAACCCATACAAATCTTCACCTTAGCCTCCACAAGATAATGATCAGACATCCCTCCAGTTGCACCTCTCAGCACATTAACATCCAAAAGTCTCTCTTTCGCGCGCCTGTCAATTAACACGTAATCCAATAACACTCTCTGGCCATCTCTCCTACTTACATACGTATACTTATGTATATCTCGCTTTTTAAACCAGGTATTCCCAATCACCAGTCCTTTTTCAGCACATAAATCTACAAGCTCTTCACCATTTCCATTTACAACACTGAACACCCCATGTATACCAATTATTCTCTCAACTGCCACATTACTCACCTTTGCATTCAAATCACCTATCAAGTATGTTAATATACCTTTATATATCCATGGTTAGGTGTTGAATTTAATGTGTAGAGACCATGGTTAGGATTGATAGAGGAGAGAAGGGGAAGGAAGTTGTGCATAGGGAAGGGGGCAGAGAGTCTTTGTTGGAAATTCATTAATGACTCCTATCACTCACTACTCATGAAAGATATTAATGTGAAAATGAAGTATACATAGAAAGAAATGAACTATCATAACTTATATGGCAATGAGATAGTGCTGTTGATAATGTCATGACTCACTTTTTGTAAATGACACATCACTTGTTTGTCTACAATTTCACATACAATTTCATATACATATTTTTTTACACTTATTTGTCATTTCTTGTGTTAGAAAGTTGGCACCAAGAACAGATGAAGAAATGGCCTAATTTACTTACATCCTTTCTCTACCTCTCATCTATAATACACTGAAACAACAGCACTGTATATGCAACCAGGCTCTACAAAACCTTTCCACGGTTTCCCCAAATCGTTTCATATGCCATGATTCAGTCTATGAACAGTACATTGCCCCTATGTACTAAATTGCTCCAATTCACTCTATCCTGTGCACACCATACACCCTCATTCATGTTCAAACCCTGAGCACTAAAACCTTTTCCACTCCATCCTTCCATCTCCAGTTTGGTCTCTCCCTTTTTGACCCCTCCACTTCTACATATACTCTCTTTACTAACCTTTCCTCACTCTTCCATGTGTCCAAACCATTTCAAGACATCCTCTTCTGCTTTTTCACCCATTCTCGTATTATTACTGCTCCTTTCTCTTATCCTATCATTTCTTATTTGAAGAACCCTTTTTCACCTTATGTCGTCCTAAAGCATTTAATTTTTAACACATTCTTTCTTCTTTTTGAACTTCTTCTCTTGAGCTTGTGCTTACAGCCATACAACACTGTCAGAACCAGTATACCATGCCAATCTTTGCCCTAACCGAGAATGACCTCTTTCCACACATCCCTCATTGTGCCTAGGACCTAGTCTTTTGGTCACTTCAGCTTTCATAATTCAATTTGCTGCTTTTACCTTTCCTAGGTATGTAAAATACCAAACTTTTTCCACACACACACTCACACTCCAGCTAAACTCATCTCTTTTCACTGCTAAACCTAATAATATTCTTGCATTTATTCTCATTTACTCTCGTCTTTCTCCTTTCAAACACTCTCACAAACTCAGACACCAGCTTCCACACTTTATCACTTGAATCTGCCATTATCACTTGAATCTGCTGCCAGCAGCACTGTGTCTCTGGCAAATATCTGACTAAACTCCCTGCCCCCACCCCACACCCTAAACAGATGCTCCTCTCTCCGAGACCTTTGCATTCACCTCCCTCATCAACCCATCCATCATCAAATCAAACAGTCATGGTGACACCACTGACCCCAGCTGCAGACCCACCTTCACCTGGAACCACTCACCCTTCCCATTTCTTACACATGCATCTTACTCTCTAAATAAAAACTCTTCAGTACTTCTGTGGCTTTCCACCCACATTCTGTATTTGTAACATTTTCCACAAAAAATTTTTAACAGCCTTGTCATATACTTTCTCCAGATCCATAAACACCACATATAAATCCATCTGTCTCTAAGTATTTCTCACACATGTTGTTCAAAGCAAGCACCTGACCCACACATCCTCTACCTCTCCAATAACCCACATTGTTCTCCAGTCTGAAGCTCTGTGCATGCTGCCACCCTTTGAATCACCTTTTTTTACATAAAACTTATCAAGCAAACGTATTTCTCTAATATTTGTGTCCAAAGCATCCCACATCTGCCACCCTGTCATGGAAGACACTCAGCAGCCCTGGGAAAGATTAATTCTATTATTTTTCTGTCATATTTCTGCCAGTTCCAATTATTCTAATTTTTCGTACATTACTAATCCCATACAAAAGAATTATTTTTCTCACCTGAAGTTTGTTTATATCCACTCATCCCAACTCACATTTGTCTTTTTTCAGCCCCTTCACCTTCCACTTGATCTCATGCTGCTTTTTCTTGTAAATCTCCTAATAACTTTCTCAACCCTATACTTATTATCCTTTCACACCTGTCCACTTCCCACCTTCCTCATGACATTGTATTGGAAGTTATTAGAAACCCACAGATTAGTGCAGTAAGAGTAGAAAGGCATTCTGCTGATTCAAAGAAGAAAACCCTGCAAATTGTTCATTTGTCAAAGGAGCACAGAACAGTTGTGGACATGAAACTAAATATTTATCAGTTCTCCTTTTAAACATACCTATAGTTCTGCTTTCTTCTCCACTATGCCGAAATCATTCCTGCTGAAGAAAAAAAGAAAAAATATGTTGTCTCATTTGAGGTAAAACATTTGCCCATAATTTTTGTCCATTAATACAAAGTAAATAAGACAGATCAGTCCTTGGATAGCTTGTTAGAGCAAGATTATCAGAATTTTTGAAATTTTTTTATACTTGTAATTATCATTAATCCTCTTAACCTTCATTTTAAACTACACAGACTTAACATTTTAGTGTTTGTTTCTCAGCCCAGGAATCATCTTGGTAGCTCGATACTGTACTGTCTCCTTTCTGTCTATGTCTTTCTTCAAATAAACCAACTAAAACTGACACATTGGCAAGATAAGGATGCACCAATAAATTGTAGAGAGCATGTGTGGTTTTCCTAGACTTGAATTTGAAAGCCTTACTCATGAATCTGAGAAATTTGATCACTCTTTTTACTGCTTTGTGCACTTCTTACATGGCTTTGGGTCATCACATATTATTCTTTCCAGGTCTTTATCCTCATTTACCTTTTGTAGCTCAACAAAATATATACTGCAGAGAGCTTACCTTTTGGGTTTTACTTCCAATATGTAAAACATTTTACATATTGATATTCAAAATCATTTGCCACCTGTGAGCTCAGCCCATCAGTTTTCCTTTGTCAGCTTGTTATCATCTACCTATTTTGATATCTTAAATTGCAGCCCATTATCAGTATCAGAGAGAACTGGTTCCAAGACCAGTTACATCTAACCATTCTGGGGGTTGATCATTAATTACTAATCTTTCTTTACTGCCTGTCATCCAATTTTCTAATTACTGAAGTACAACCTCATGTATACCATGTGACTTAACTTTTGCTGGTAACCTTTGATATGGAACCTTGTCAAATGCTCTTGGAAAATCTATATGGATGAGATCATTTGCCTCTCATCACACATGCTGATTACATCGTAAAAGAAATCAAGTAGATTTGACAGATACTAGTAATATCATGGTATTCCCCTAAAAGGAGTACAATTTGTCTTGAATTATAATTTTCCTAAGTTTTCAGCAACAGATGTTAAGCTAATTAGATGGTAATTTTTGGGCAGTATTTTATTACCTCCTTTGAATACCGATATTACATTGGCAACTTGCATTCCTTTGGAACTTTCCCTGTTGCAAGTGACTTACTGAAAAGAATAGTCAAGGGCTAAGCTAACTCATTTTTGCCTCTTTCATTGTTCTGAGATGAAACTTATCAGGGCCTGCCATCGTATTTTCTTTTTTCTGTTAATAGTTGATAAGACATTTTCATTTTCAACATACTGACATTTTATATGTCAGTATGTTGGAGATTGTTCTCTTTTATCATTTAAACTGGATTTGGGACATGAGTTGTGTCTTTAATTGTAAATACAGAAACAAAAATATTATATTGTTTTGGCATGATTTTGTTGTCTTTAGAAAGTCACTATTTTCTGTTTTAAGTGACTATTTGCCTCTGTAAATTAATTTCTTGCTTCATTTGTAATTTTCAGGAATATATATATATATACTTTGAAATAAGAGTCTCTTAGTTTCTGTATGCCACATTACCCAATCTTGCATTCAAATCACCCATCACTGATACTCAGTCTCTTATTTTAAAACTGCTGGCACACCCATGCAACTCCTCCAAAAACACTGTTGTCTATTCCTTAGTTCTCTCATTTTCAGGCACAAAAGCACTAATGACCATCCACCTCAATTAACTTTCACTTTTACCCACATCAGACTAGGGGCTCTCTTCCCAACACATTTTTTTTTACACATTCCCACACCTCCTCCATCAGCAGAGGTGCTATTCCTTCCTTAGTCCTCATCCGCACACTAACCAGTGACTTTACCCCTTTAGTCATTCATAAATCATTCTTGCTCTTTCCTTTTACCTTTGTTTCAGTCAGAGCTAGAACATCTAGGTTCTTTTTTTTCAAATATGCTCCCTGTGTCTTCCCTTTTTCTCACTGTGGTAACATCTGCACTCATTCAGACACCTCAGCCTCAGTTTTTAATGAGGATAAGCACTCATCACTTGGCTCTGTCATCTGTTTGAACTTTTAGAAACTCAGTTACAAAGATGAGTTTTCCACCCTCCTGCTTCCTCCTCCTTTAGTTGCCTTCTACATCACCCACACCCAAGGAGTACAAAGGAAGCATATTTACACTTTAGAATTACATCTCTAAAATAAGCACCTATTGTGACTAGGGGACACATAGTAGCCATAGAAATGTCACAATTTTTGTGTTTTGTTTACAATACGCCCATGAACTTAAGTGCATATATGAAGACTTTCTGGGCTTGCTATACCAGTCTTCATATGAAGACTCCAAGGGCCTGCTATATAAGATTTCATATGGAGTTTCCCAGTCTTCATATGAAGACTCCAAGGGACTGGTATACAACTTTTCACATGGAGGCTCCAAAGGCCTGCTATACAGTTCTTCATATGGAGATTCCAAGGGCCTGCTATACAAGTTTTCATATGAAAATTCCCAGGGCCAGCTGTGCAAGGTTTCATATGAAGACTCCCAGGGTCAGCTATAATAATCTTCATAGGGAGACTCCCAGGGCCTGCTATACAAGTCTTCATATGCAAATTCCCATGGGCTGCTATACAGGTTTTCATATGAAGACTCCAAGGGCCTGCTATACAAATCTTAAGAAAACTCCCAGGGCCTGCTATACAAATCTTAAGAAAACTCCCAGGGCCTGCAATATGTCTTCATACGAAGACTCCCAGGGTCTGCTGTACAATTCTACATGTGGAGACTATTAGGGCCTGCTGTACCAATCTTCACATGAAGGCTCCCAGGGCTTGCAGTGCATGTCTTCTTAAGAAGACTCCCATATAAAGGCTGGGATCCCAGGGCCTGCTATACAACTCTTCATATAAAGGCTGGGATCCCATCCCAGGGCTTGCTATACAACTCTTCATGTAATGGCTGGGATCCCATCCCATGGCCTGCCATACAACTCTTCATATAAAGGCTGGGATCCCAGGGCTTGGTATACAACTCTTCATATAAAGGCTGGGATCCCAGGGCTTGCTATACAACTCTTCATATAAAGGCTGGGATCCCAGGGCCTGCTATACAACTCTTCATATAAAGGCTGGGATCCCAGGGCTTGCTATACAACTCTTCATATAAAGGCTGGGATCCCAGGGCTTGCTATACAACTCTTCATATAAAGGCTGGGATCCCAGGGCTTGCTATACAACTCTTCATATAAAGGCTGGGATCCCAGGGCTTGCTATACAACTCTTCATATGAAGGCTGGGATCCCAGGGCCTGCTATACAAGTCATCATATGAAGACTCCCAAGGCCTGTTATGTGATTCCTCACATAAAGACTCCCATGGCCTGCTGTACAAGTCTTCGAGACTTCCTGGGCCAGCTGTACAAGTCTTCACATGAAGACTCCCACTGGCTGCCGTACAAGTCTTCTTATAAAGACTCCCAGGGCCTGCTATGAAAGTCTTCAAATGAAGACTCTCTATGGTTATAGGCTTAATGTGTTTTATCTCCACGTCTACAACAAAATCCTGTTTGTTTTTCCAGATTCATTCCTTGCACTAAGCTAAGTGTCAGGAGATAAGAATACTGTATTTTGAAGGCAGGAAATAGCTTGTTGAATGTTGATAGCTACTTAGTTATTTCATTCTAATCAAACTTCAGCTGTACTTGTAAGAATAATTTTGCAGTACTTTTCTTTGCAATTTCCCTCCAAGCATTCTTCTCTTTTAATCTTCATTATGATTTGTTTACATTTTTCTTTTACAGGAACAGCTCATTGTGCCATCATGTACCCTGCCTCTACCAGTGATCCACCACAGTTGACACAAGCAAGGGAGCAGGTGTTCCACCTCATTAATCATTGGCTCCAGGATTGATGTCATTGATGATGAAACATTTGAATATATCCAAGGAAATTGTTTTTATTTACATTGTAATATTCTGGTATGCCCCATGCCTCTCTTGCACATCTCTGAATTAGCTTATGGTTACTGTGAGATTTTCCTATAATATATAAATATTTTCTTTATACATGTTCACCATTTTCCGCATTAGCGAGGTAATGTCAAGAACAGAGTGGCCCCTTTCTCTGTTCCTTCTTTCAGAAAAGCAAAAACTGAAGGGGAGGATTTCCAGCCACCTGCTCCCACCCTTTTATTCACCTTCTATGACACGTAGGGAATACGTGGGAAGTATTCTTTCAACCTCCCCTATCCCAAGGGAGCAGTGTGGTTTTAGGAATGGTAGAGTATCTGTGGATCAGGTGTTTACTTTGAAGAATGTATGTGAGAAATACTTAGAAAAACAGATGGATTTTTATGTAGCATTTATGGATCTGGAGAAGGCAAATGATAGGGTGGATAGAGATGCATTGTGGAATGTCTTAAGAATATATGATGTGGGAGATAAGCTCCTAGAAGCAGAGAAGTTTTTATTGAGGGTGTAAGGCACATGTACAACTAGGAAGAGAGGGCTGTGATGTCACCATGGTTGTTTAATTTGTTTATGGATGGGGTGGTTAGGGAAGTAAGTGCAAGATTTGGAGAGAGGGGCAAGTATAAAGTCTGTTGGGGATGAGAGGGCCTGGGAAGTGAGTCAACTGTTGTTTGCTGATGATACAACACTGTTGGGTGATTCCAGTGAGAAACTGCAGAAGTTGGTGACTAAGTTTGGAAAAGTGTGTGAAAGGGGAAGGTTGAGAGTAAATGTGAATAAGAGTATGGTTTTTAGGTTCAGCAGGGTTGAGGGAGAAGTTAGGTTGGATGTAAGTTTGAGTGAAGAAAATTGTTGAGGAAGTGAAGTGTTTTAGATATCTGGGAGTGGACTTGGCAGCGAATGGAGTCATGGAAGCTGAAGTGAGTCATAGGGTAGGGGAGGGGGCAAAAGTTCTGGGAGCAATGAAGAATATGTGGAAAGAGAGAACATTGTCTCAGAGAGCAAAAATAGGTCTTTGAAGTAATGGCATTTCCAACAATATTGTATGGTTGCAAGATGGGCTATTGTTAGGGTTGTGCAGAGAGAGGTACTTGTGTTGAAAATGAAATGTATGAGGACAGTATGTAGTGCAAGTAATGAAAGGATAAGAGAGATGTGTGGTAATAAAAAGAGTGTGGTTGAGAGAGGAGAGAGGGTATGTTGAGAAAGAGGACATGTGTCAGAGGAGGAAGGAACACAGATAAGTAAGAGACCAAATTGGAGATGGAAAGATGGAGTGAAAAAGATTTTGAGGAGTCAGGGCCTGAACATGCAAGAGAGTGAAAGGCATGCATGGAAAAGAGTGAATTGGAACGATGTGGTATACTAGGGTTGGTGTGCTGTCAGTGGACTGAACTAGGGCATGTGAAACATCTGGGGTATACCTTGGAAAGGCCTATGGAGCCTGAGTGTGAGTGGATGTGGCCTTTCTTCGTCCGTTTCCTGGTGCTGCCACGCTGATGCAGGAGACAGCCATCAAGTATAATGAATAAATATATTATTTACTTATTTATCATACTTAATCGCTGTTTCCTGCATCAGTGAGGTAGCACAAGGAAACACATGAAGAATGGCCCATCCACTTGTACACACACACACACACACACACACACATATATATATATATCATAGGGTGGGGGAGAGGGCGAAAATCCTGGGAGCCTTGAAGAATGTGTGGAAGTCGAGAACATTATCTCCGAAAGCAAAAATGGGTATGTTTGAAGGAATAGTGGTTCCAACAATGTTGTATGGTTGCGAGGTGTGGGCCATGGATAGAGTTGTGCGCAGGAGGGTGGATGACCTGGAAATGAGATGTTTGAGGACAATATGTGGTGTGAGGTGGTTTGATCGAGTAAGTAATGTAAGGGTAAGAGAGATGTGTGGAAATAAAAAGAGCGTGGTTGAGAGAGCAGAAGAGGGTGTTTTGAAGTGGTTTGGGCACATGGAGAGGATGAGTGAGGAAAGATTGACCAAGAGGATATATGTGTCAGAGGTGGAGGGAACAAGGAGAAGAGGGAGACCAAATTGGAGGTGGAAAGATGGAGTGAAAAAGATTTTGTGTGATCAGGGCCTGAACATGCAGGAGGGTGAAAGGAGAGCAAGGAATAGAGTGAATTGGAGCGATGTGGTATACCGGGGTTGACGTGCTGTCAGTGGATTGAATCAAGGCATGTGAAGCGTCTGGGGTAAACCATGGAAAGCTGTGTAGGTATGTATATTTGCGTGTGTGGACGTATGTATATACATGTGTATAGGGGGGGGTTGGGCCATTTCTTTTGTCTGTTTCCTTGCGCTACCTCACAAACGCGGGAGACAGCGACAAAGCAAAAATATATATATATATATATATATATATATATATATATATATATATATATATATATATATATATATATATATACACATACATACATATACGTAACAATATATACACATACATAAACATACACAGACATATACATATATATACACATGTACATATTCATACTTGCTTGCCTTCATCCATTCCTAGAGCCACCATGCCCACAGGAAACAACATTGTTACCCCCTGCTTCAGTGTGGTAGCGCCAGGAAAACAGACAAAACATGCCACATTCATTCACACTCAGTCTCTAGCTGTCATGTGTAATGCACCAAAACCACAGTTCCCTAGGAGAGATGGTCAAATAGTGTTACTAGATTACATATTAACTGATAAGTGTGTAAAAGAGAGACTTGTGGATGTTAATGTGCTGAGAGGGGCAGCTGGAGGGATTTCTGATCACTATGTTGTGGAGGCAAAGGTGAAGATTTTTAGAGGTTTCCAGAAAAGAAGAGACAGAATGTTGGGGAGAAGAGAGTGGTGAGAGTAAGTGAGCTTGGAAAGCAGACTTGTGTGAGGAAGTACCAGGAGAGATTGAGTGTAGAATGACAAAAGGTGAGAGCAGATAACATGAGGGGAGTAGGGGAGGAACGGGATGTATTTAGGGAAGCAGTGATATCTTGCGCAAAAGATTCATGTGGCATGAGAAAGGTAGGAGGTGGGTATATTAGAAAGGGTAGTGAGTGGTGGGATGAAGGAATAAAGTTGATAGTGAAAGAGAGGAGAGAAGCATTTTGATGATTCTTGCAGGGAAGTAGTGCAAATGACTGGAAGATGTATAAAAGAAAGCATTAGGAAGTGAAGAGGAAGGTGCAAGAGGTGAAAAAGAGGGCAAATGAGAGTTGGGGTGAGAGAGTATCATTAAATTTTAGGGAGAATAAAAAGATATTTTGGAAGGAGGTAAATAACATGCTTAGGATGAGGACAAATGTGAACATCGGTGAAGGGGGCAAATGGAGAGGTAATAACAAGGAGTGATGAAGTGAGGAGGAGATGGAGTATTTTCAAGGTTTGTTGAATGAGTTTGATGATAGAGTGGCAGATATAGGGTATTTTGGTCAGGGTGGCATGCGAAGTGAGAGGGTCAGGGAGAATGGTTTGGTAAACAGAGAAGTAGTAGTGAAAGCTTTCAGAAGATGAAAGCCGACAAGGCGGTAGGTTTGGACGGCATTGCAGTGGAATTTACTAAAAAAGGGGGGTGACTTTGTTGTTGATTGGTTGGTAAGGATATTCAGCGTATGTATGGATCATGGTGAAGTACCTAAGGACGGCAGAATACATGCATAGTGCGATTGTACTTAGGCAAAGGGGATAAAGGTGAATATTCAAATTACATAGGTACAAGTTTGTTGAGTACTCCTAGGAAATGGTATAGGAGGGAATTGATTGAGAAGGTAAAGGCATGTACAGAGCATTATATTGGGGAAGAGCAATGTCGTTTCAGAAGTAGTAGAGGATGTGTGGATCAGGTGTTTGCTTTGAAAAATATATGTGAAAAATACTAGGAAAAACAGATGGATTTGTATGTAGCATTTTTGGATCTGGAAAAGGCATATGATAGAGATGCTTTGTGGAAGGTTTTAAGAGTATATGGTGTGGGAGGTAGGTTGCTAGAAGCAGTGAAATGTTTTCACCAAGGATGTAAGGCATGTGTATGAGTAGGAAGAGAGGAGATTGACTGGTTCTCAGTGAATGTCAGTTTGTGGCAGGGGCACGTGATATCCCCATGGTTGTTTGATTTGTTTATGGATGGGATGGTTAAGGAGGTGAATGCAAGAGTCAGTTGTTGTTTGCTGATAATACAGTGCTGGTGGTTGATTCGGGTGAGAAGCTGCAGAGGTTGGTGACTGAGTTTGGTAAAGTGTGTGAAAGGAGAAAGTTAAGAGTAAATGTGAATAAGAGCAAGGTTATTAGGTACAGTAAGGTTGAGGGACAAGTTAATTGGGAGGTAAGTTTGATTGGAGAATAACTGGAGGAAGTGAAGTGATTTACATATCTGGGAGTGGACTTAGCAGCAGATGGAACCATGGAAGTGGAAGTGAGTCACAGGGTGGGGGAGGGGGCGAAGGTTCTGGGAGCATTGAAGAATGTGTGGAAGGTGAGAACATTATGATCTTGGAGAGCAAAAATGGGTATGTTTGAAGGAATAGTGGTTCCAACAATGTTATATGGTTGTGAGGCATGGGCTATAGATAGGGTTGTGCGGAGGAGGGTGGATGTGTTAGAAATGAAATGTTTGAGGACAATATGTGGTGTGAGGTGGTTTGATCGAGTAAGTAATGAAAGGGTAAGAGGGATGTGTGGTAATAATAAAGAATGTGGTTGATAGAGCAGAAGAGGGTGTATTGAAATGGTTTGGTCACATGGAGAGAAAGAGTGAGGAAAGGTTGACAAAGAGGATATATGTGTCAGAGGTGGAGGGAATGAGGAAAAGTCAGATCAAATTAGAAGTGGAAGGATGGAGTGAAAAAGATCTTGAGCAATCGGGGCCTGAACATAAAAGAGGGTGAAAGGTGTGCAAGGAATAGAGTGAATTAGAATGATGTGGTATACCGGGGTCGACGTGCTGTCAATGAAGCATCTGGGGTAAACCATGGAAAGTTTTATTAGGCCTGGATGTGGAAAGGGAGCTGTGGTATTGGTGCATTACATATGACAGTTAGAGACTGAGTGTGAACGAATGTGGCCTTTGTTGGCTTTTCCTAGCGCTACCTCGTGTGCGGGCAGGGGGAGGGGGTGCCATTTCATGTGTGGCAGGATGGCGGTGGGAATGGATGAAAGAGGCATGTGTGAGTGTACATGTGTATATATGTATAAGTGTGTATGTATATGTATGTATATATTTAAATGTATAGGTATGTATATGTGTGTGTGTGGGCATTTATGTATATTCATGTGTATGTGGATTGGTTGGGCCATTCTTTCATCTGTTTCCTCGCACTATCTCGCTAACGCAGGAGACAGCAAGAAAGTATAACAAATAAATATATAGATATATATGTACATGTGTATATATGTATGTATGTGTATGCATATGTGTTTATGTATGATTATGAGAGTGGATGTTCCTTTCTTCATGTTTCCTGGCACAACCTCACTAACACAGGAAATGGCAATCATGTATAAAATGAAGATATATATAAATGTAGTTGTTGCATTTGTATCTTTGTAGAATACTGTATGCTTGATATTTCCTGTCAATTTCAGTTGAGCGTTATGGAGTGATACATGAAAATTCTTATTCTTATTTTTGTGCTTTTATGTTATTTAAAGGCATCTTTTATGCCATATTTGTAAACTTCAAAATAAAGTTGAGCAAGAAAACCCTGTATCTACTAT
Source organism: Panulirus ornatus (assembly GCF_036320965.1). Taxonomy (NCBI): domain Eukaryota; kingdom Metazoa; phylum Arthropoda; class Malacostraca; order Decapoda; family Palinuridae; genus Panulirus; species Panulirus ornatus. The sequence goes on from NC_092253.1 coordinate 16,894,785, forward strand.
CAAATTCAGTATGTCTTCACTTCGACTCACCAGTATGTTCACCAAAGTCATTTTCACTTCACCCTTGATGAACCTAAATTCTCTTCAGTCACCTTTGACCTGACCTTTATAGGTTCGCTCAAGGGCTATCCACCACACTGTCATCTTCAGTACACACCCATCCTTATTACAGCCTCAGCTTCACTAACCTTCCATCTTCATTGCACCCTTTAGTGCCAGGTTATCCTTTTTAGTGCTACTGTCCTCAATTAAGGGACTTTGAATAAGGTAATATTTTAATCAATCAAGGCAGTGTGCTTCCTTGTCACAAATTGACTACTACACACACTATAGGCTCTGTTGGCTGGCAGTTGATGGCAGTACAGACAGGATGTGTCATTGGAGCTGCATAGAGGCCTCAGTGACCACAGAGTGAATGCATGCTATTTTTAAGGACCGCTGCATCGGTAGCACCCACTGCTGTCTTTAGGGTCCATCATCACCCATCACCTCTTAGGAGACCAAAACAATCATTTGCACATGAATGTATTAATAGTCATCTTTACTACATCCTCATTACCTCTGGCTTCTGACGATTTGTAAAGATCAGGTCAGAGGCTAATTCCATTACACCCTTAAAATAGCCTTTGAAGGATTAGGTGAAAGGCCATCTTCACTCTACTGAAAATGTATTTAACTCGACCCTTATGTGTTAAATCAAAGACATCTTCTCTCAGTTTTGAGTAGAAAATAACATATAACAAATTTTGCTTTCCAGTGAATAACAGGTAATTTTGTGGCACGCCCTTATAATCTAAATATGGAAGAAGAGTTTATTGTTATATAATATTTTCATTATATTACATTATTTATCATTTATTATTATATTATATTAATTATTATATATCCCTGGGGATAGGGGGAGAGAATACTTCTCATGCATTCCTCACATGTCGTAGAAGGCGACTAAAGGGGACAGGAGAAGGGGGCTAGAAACCTTCCCCTCCTTCTATTCTAACTTTTTAAAAGAGGAAACAGAAGGAGTCACGCGGAGAGTACTCATCCTCCAAAAAGGCTCAGATTGGGGTGTCTAAATGTGTGCAGATGTAACCAAGATGAGAAAAAAGAAGAGATAAAATGTTTGAAGAAAGGAACCTGGATGTTTTGGCTCTGAGTGATACAAAGCTCAAGGGTAAAGGGGAAGAGTGGTTTGGGAATGTTTTGGGAGTAAAATCAGGGGTTGATGAGAAGACGAGCAAAGGAACGAGTAGCACTACTCCTGAAACAGGAGTTGTGGGAGTATGTGATAGAGTGTAAGAAAGTAAAGTCTAGATTGATATGGGTAAAACTGAAAGTGGATGGAGAGAGATGGGTGATTATTGGGGCCTATGCACCTGGGCATGAGAAGAAAGATCATAAGAGTCAAGTGTTTTGGGAGCAGCTGAGTAAGTGTGTTAGCAGCTTTGATGCATGAGACCCAGTTATAGTGATAGGTGATTTGAATGCAAAGGTGAGTAATGTGGCAATTGAGGGAATAAATGGTGTACATGGGGTGTTCAGTGTTGTAAATGGAAGTGGTGAAGAGCTTGTAGATTTGTGTGCTGAAAAAGACTGGTGACTGGGAATACCTGGTTTAAAAAGAGATATACATAAGTATACTATGTAAGTAGGAGAGATGGCCAGAGAACATTATTGGATTACATGTTAATTGATAGGTGCGTGAAAGAGACTTTTGGATGTTATGCTGAGAGGGGCAGCTGGAGGGATGTCTGATCATTATCTTGTGGAGGCGAAGGTGAAGATTTGTAGAGGTTTTCAGAACAGAAAAGAGAATGTTGGGGAGCGGGGGAGGAATGTATTTAGGGAAGCAGTGATGGCTTATGCAAAAGAAGCCTGTGGCATGAGAAAGGTGGGAGGTGGGCAGATTAGAAAGGGTAGGGAGTGGTGGGATGAAGAAGTAAGATTGTTAGTGAAAGAGAAGAGAGAGGCATTTGGACAATTTTTGCAGGGAAATAGTGCAAATGACTATGAGATGTATAAAAGAAAGAGGTAGGAGGTCAAGAGAAAGGTGCAAGAGGTCAAAAAGGGGGCAAATGAGAGTTGGGGTGAGAGAGTATCGTTAAATTCTAGGGAGAATAAAAAGATGTTTTGGAAGGAGGTAAATAAAGTGCATAAGACAACAGAACAAAGGTGCAAGAGGTCAAAAAGGGGGCAAATGAGAGTTGGGGTGAGAGAGTATCGTTAAATTCTAGGGAGAATAAAAAGATGTTTTGGAAGGAGGTAAATAAAGTGCATAAGACAACAGAACAAATGGGAACATTGGTGAAGGGGGCTAATGGGTAGGTAATAACAAGTAGTGGTGAGGTGAGATGGAGTTAATATTTTGAAGGTTTGTTGAATGTGTTAGATGATAGAGTTGCAGATATAGGGTGTTTTGGTCGAGATGGTGTGTGAAGTGAGAGGGTCAGGGTTTGGTGAATAGATGAAAGCTGGCAAGGCAACAGGTTTGATGGTACTGCAGTGGAATTTATTAAAAAAGGGATGTCTGTGCCGTTGACTGGTTGGTGAGGATATTTTAGTGGATGTATGGCTCATGGTGAAGTGCTTGAGGATTGGCGGAATGCATGCATAGTGCCATTGTACAAAGGCAAAGGAGATAAAGGTGAGTGTTTAAATTACAGAGGTATAAGTTTGTTGAGTATTCCTGGGAAATTATATAGGAGGGTATTGATTGAGAGGGTGAAGGCATGTACAGAGCATCAGATTGGGGAAGAGAAGTGTGGTTTCAAAAGTGGTAGAGGATTTGTGGATCAGGTGTTTGCTTTGAAGAATGTATGTGAAAAATACTTAGAAAAAAAGGTATTTGTATGTAGCATTTATGGATCTGGAGAAGGCATATGATAGAGTTGATAGAGATGCTCTGTGGAAGGTATTAAAAGTAAATGATGTGGGAGGCAAATTGCTAGAAGCAGTGAAAAGTTTTTATCAAGGATGTAAGGCATGTGTACGAGTAGGTAGAGAGGAAAGTAATTGGTTCCCAGTGAATGTCAGTGTGCAGCAGGGGTGCGTGATGTCTACATAGTTGTTTAATTTGTTTATGGATGGGTGGTTAGGGAGGTGAATGCAAGAGTTTTGGAGAGAGGGGCAAGTATCCAATGTTGTGGATGAGAGGGCTTGGGAAGTGAGTCAGTTGTTGTTCACTGATGATAGAGCATTGTTGGCTGATTCGGGTGAGAAACTGCAGAAGCTGGTGACTGAGTTTGGTACAGTGTGTGAAAGAAGAAAGCCGAGAGTAAATGTGAATAAGAGCAAGGTTATTAGATTCAGTAGGGTTGACAGACAAGTCAGTTGGGAGAAAAAGTGGAGAAAGTGAAGTGTTTTAGATATCTGGGAGTGGATTTGGCATCGGATGGAACCATGGAAGCAGAAGTGAGTCACAGGTTCGGTGAGGGGGCGACGGTTCTGAGAGTGTTGAAGAATGTGTGGAAGGCGAGAGCGTTATTTTGGAGATCAAAAATGGGTATGTTTGAAGGAATAGTGGTTCCAACAATGTTATATGGTGGTGAGGCATGGGCTATAGATAGAGTTGTGCAGAGGAGGGTGGATGTGTTGGAAATGGGATGTTTGAGGACAATATGTGGTGTGAGGGGGTTTGGTCGAGTAAGTGATGAAAGGGTAAGAGAGATGTGTGGTAATAAAAAGAGTGTGGTTGAGAGAGCACAAGAGGGTGTACTGAAATGGTTTGTTCACATGGAGAGAATGAGAGAGGAAAGATTGACCAAGAGGATATATGTGTCAGAGGCAGAGGTGACGAGAAGTGGGAGACCAAATTGGAGGTGGAAGGATGGAGTGCAAAAGATTTTGAGAGATCAGGGCCTAAACATGCAGGAGGGTGAAACGCATGCAAGGAATAGAGTGGATTGGAACTATGTGGTATATCGGGGTTGACATGCTGTCAATGGATTGAACCAGGGCATGTGAAGCGTCTGAGGTAAACCATGGAAAGTTTTGTAGGGCCTGGATGTGGAAAGGGAGCTGTGGTTCCGGTGCATTATACATTACAGCTAGAGACTGAGTGTGAACGAATGTGGCCTTTGTTGTCTTTTCCTAGCACTACCTCGCACGCATGCAAGGGGAGGGGGTGTCATTTCATGTGTGGCGGGGTGGCTACGGGAATGAATAAAGGCAGCCAGTATGAATTATGTACATGCGTATATATGTATATGTCTGTGTATGCATATATATTCATACGTTGAAATGTATAGGTATGTATATGTGCGTGTGTGGACGTGTATGTATATACATATGTATGTGGGCGGGTTGGGCCATTCTTTCGTCTGTTTCCTTGCGCTACCTCACTAACGCAGGAGACAGTGACAAAGTATATAAGAATAAAAGAAATAAATATAATATTACTGATAGGTTAAGTATGATGGCTTTGGTTACATTCAGTAAGTTGTTTCAAAGTTCATCTCCAAGGCAAAATAATATAAAGAGTTCCTTGTGATTCTATCAACTAATGCTAAACTTGATATCTGTATAATCACTCATGACAACTCCAGGCTTATATGTGACTGATCCTGCAGTGACATCCACCATCACAGAACCTCATTCTCACCGCACTCACACCATGCTCCATGAAAAAGCCCATCAATGGTCTCATTTTTCTTCACGTCTTACATTATGCTGTTCTTGCAGACTGAATCTCCATCACATTTCAACATTACTGGAAACCGATGAAGTTTACCTAATGAATATAACATCTATGAGAAATGTTATAATCAGATATGAACACTCATTCATACAAGGAGCAGTCATATATATACTATAGGATTTTTAACAAAATTATTATTCTGTAGTTATATGGATTATATATCAAATAAGGATCCTTTAGTAAATACCATACCTATATGCTGTCAATGTCCAGACTGAACCAGGGCATGTGAAATGTCTGTGGTAAACCATGGAAAGGTCTGTGGGGCCTGGTTGTGGATAGGGAGCTGTGGTAGCAATGCTGTTTCCTGTGGGATGGGGTAGCAACAAGAATGGATGAAGGCAAGAAAGTATGAATATGTACATATGTGTATAATTATACATCTGTGTATGTATGTGTGTATGGTGATATGTATATGTATGTATATGTGTGTGTATGGGCATTTATGTATATATATGTGTATACGAGTGGACGGACCATTCTTTGTCTGTTTCCTGGCGCTACCTCGCTGATGTGGGAAACAGCAATCAAGTATAATCATAAAAAATACATGTTACATCTAGTGTTTAATAGGACCAGTCTCTAGAAAGAAATTTGTTCCAATAGAGCATTTCCTCTACTGCATTTGAACAGTAAAACCACAGGGCAGAAAATTGGGGGGTGAGCATGGCAGCAAATAGAAAGAAACCAATGAAGTGCTATCAAAGAAAGACATCCAGCACAAAGGTTACTATGTAACCTCATCAGCAATGTTTTCTTGATTTTTTTTTTTTTCCAAAAATCTTCATTCTACTGTTACATACTATGATTACCAGAGGCAGGCCAGACACAACATGTTTAACTTAACTTTACCCTCTGCAACATTTTGCTTCTCACCATCCTCACCTCTTTACCAACCCTGCCCATGGTGATTCCACCTCTGACAGTTAAATGATTATCAAGTAATGGCTAATATCAGTCATCATTAGTCAATAATAAAAGCTACTTCCACACATGAATTTTTATTAGTCCTAATTGGGTCAAGGTAACACTGATACCAATCAATGTATGCATGATGTAAAAGGATGAATGGCTTGGTCTTATAGCCTGAGATCAGAGAATGCCTCTATTTAACCACGTTTGGCTTCAAACTCATGTGCTGATACTCTCAGGTTCATATGCCATGGAAAAGAAGGCATGACATCACAGGAACTTCTTGTTAGTTTATCAGCACAGAAGTTAACACCACATATAGTGAGACTTTGGAAAACAAAACTGAACAATAAAAGCTTGGAAGTAGCTTGAAATGAAAACTTCAAAGTAACCAATCAATACTCTCTGGGTTCACACCTCATGGAAAGAGAAGATGGATGACATTGACTATCTCTGTTGGAAGTGGAGGCAACTGTCCCACACTAAGCTGTGAGTCTCTGTTATATTCCACTGTCATAAGCAGCCTTGAAAGTGTCCCAGGGTTTGATGCTGTTTGAATTTCTTTGATAGGCAAAGCTATACAACCTAACTATTTTTCACTAATTGCAGACGTCACAATGGAAACACAGACAAAACCACTTACCAAAAGAGACCATAGAGGGAGTCTATACTCTAAATAGCATTATCATCATTCTAGTCACTGAGAGACATCAAACTAGTTCTACTACCTTAACATGGTGAGCTATAAAACCATTACAACCGCCTCTATCAAAGAACAGAGAAAAGCTTCACCTCCCACATTACCCTCGTCCTCCCCACTTGTAACCTCAGACAATAACGTTCCATCTCCCTAAAGACATAAATCACACACACACACACATTAAATGCCCTAATGAAGGCCATTGCATTTAACACAAAACATAAATGTCAATAAAAGCAAGGTCATTAGGTTCAGCAGGGTTGAGGGACAAGTTAGTTGGGATGTGAGTTTGAATGGAGAAAAATTGGAGGAAGTGAATTGTTTTAGATATCTGGGAGTGGACTTAGCAATGAATGGAACCATGTAAGTGGGAGTGAGTCACAGGGTGGGGATGGGGGCAAAGGTTCTGGGAGCAATGTAGAATGTGTGGAAAGAGAATGTTATCTCAGAAAGCAAAAATGGGTATGTTTGAAGGCATAGTAGTTCCAACAATATCAAGGAGGGTGGATATGTTGGAAATGAAATGTTTAAGGACAATATGTGGTGTGAGTTGGTTTGATCGAGTAAGTAATGAAAGGATAAGAGAGATTTGTAATAATAAAGAGTGTGAATGATAAAGTAGAAATGAGTGTGTTGAAATGATTTGGGCATATGGAGAGAATGAGTGAGGAAAGGTTGACAAAGAGGAAATATGTTTCAAATGTGAAGGGAACAAGAAGTGGGAGACTATATTGGAGGTGGAGGGATGGAGTGAAAAAGATTTTGAGCAATCAGACCCTGAACATACAGGAGGGTGAGAGGCGTGTAAGGAATAGATTTGATTGGAATGATGTGGTATATCAGGGCCAACATGCTGTCACTGGATTGAACCAGTGAATGTGAAACGTCTGGAGTAAACCATGGAAAGGTCTGTGGGGCATGGACGTGGAAAGTGAGATGAGGTTCCGGTGCGTTACAAACAACAACTAGAGATTTCTTGTGAATGAATGCGGCCTTTTGTTTGCTTATTTGTTTTCCAGAATAAATACATATGTTTATATGTATATGTATGTGTATGTATATCTACATGTATGTATATGTATGTGCATATATATATATATATATATATATATATATATGCAAGGTATGGAAGGTATTAAGAATATATGGTGTGGGAGGCAAGTTGTTAGAAGCAGTGAAAAGTTTTTATCAAGGATGTAAGGCATGTGTACGTGTAGGAAGAGAAGAAAGTGATTGGTTCTCAGTGAATGTAGGTTTGCGGCAGGGGAGTGTGATGTCTCCATGGTTGTTTAATTTGTTTATGGATGGGGTTGTTAGGGAAAGGTTGTTTAGGAAAGAGGGGCAAGTATGAAGTCTGTTGGGGATGAGAGAGCTTGGGAAGTGAGTCAGTTGTTGTTGTTCGGTGATGATACAGCGCTGGTGGCTGATTCATGTGAGAAACTGCAGAAGCTGGTGACTGAGTTTGGTAAAGTGTGTGAAAGAAGAAAGTTAAGAGTAAATGTGAATAAGAGCAAGGTTATTAGGTACAGTAGGGTTGAGGGTCAAGTCAATTAGGAGGTGAGTTTGAATGGAGAAAAACTGGAGGAAGTGAAGTGTTTTAGATATCTGGGAGTGGATCTGGCAGCGGATGGAACCATGGAAGCGGAAGTGGATCATAGGGTGGGGGAGGGGGCGAAAATTCTGGGAGCCTTGAAGAATGTGTGGAAGTCGAGAACATTATCTCGGAAAGCAAAAATGGGTATGTTTGAAGGAATAGTGGTTCCAACAATGTTGCATGGTTGCAAGGCGTGGGCTATGGATAGAGTGGTGCGCAGGAGGATGGATGTGCTGGAAATGAGATGTTTGAGGACAGTGTGTGGTGTGAGGTGGTTTGATCGAGTAAGTAACGTAAGGGTAAGAGAGATGTGTGGAAATAAAAAGAGCGTGGTTGAGAGAGCAGAAGAGGGTGTTTTGAAATGGTTTGGGCACATGGAGAGAATGAGTGAGGAAAGATTGACCAAGAGGATATATGTGTCGGAGGTGGAGGGAACGAGGAGAAGTGGGAGACCAAATTGGAGGTGGAAAGATGGAGTGAAAAAGATTTTGCGTGATCGGGGCCTGAACATGCAGGAGGGTGAAAGGAGGGCAAGGAATAGAGTGAATTGGATCGGTGTGGTATACCAGGGTTGACGTGCTGTCAGTGGATTGAATCAGGGCATGTGAAGCGTCTGGGGTAAACCATGGAAAGCTGTGTAGGTATGTATATTTGCGTGTGTGGACGTATGTATATACATGTGTATGGGGGTGGGTTGGGCCATTTCTTTCATCTGTTTCCTTGCGCTACCTCACAAACGCTGGAGACAGCGACAAAGCAAAAAGAAAAAAAAGAAAAAAAAAATATATATATATATATATATATATATATATATATATATATATATATATATATATATATATATATATTTTTTTTTTTTTTTTGTCGCTGTCTCCCGCGTTTGCGAGGTAGCGCAAGGAAACAGACGAAAGAAATGGCCCAACCCACCCCCATACACATGCTTTGATTCAATCCACTGACAGCACGTCAACCCCGGTATACCACATCGCTCCAATTCACTCTATTCTTTGCCCTCCTTTCACCCTCCTGCATGTTCAGGCACCGATCACACAAAATCTTTTTCACTCCATCTTTCCACCTCCAATTTGGTCTCCCTCTTCTCCTCGTTCCCTCCACCTCCGACACATATATCCTCTTGGTCAATCTTTCCTCACTCATTCTCTCCATGTGACCAAACCATTTCAAAACACCCTCTTCTGCTCTCTCAACCACGCTCTTTTTATTTCCACACATCTCTCTTACCCTTACGTTACTTACTCGATCAAACCACCTCACACCACACATTGTCCTCAAACATCTCATTTCCAGCACATCCATCCTCCTGGGCACAACTCTATCCATAGTCCACGCCTCGCAACCATACAACATTGTTGGAACCACTATTCCTTCAAACATACCCATTTTTGCTTTCCGAGATAATGTTCTCGACTTCCACACATTCTTCAAGGCTCCCAGAATTTTCGCCCCCTCCCCCACCCTATGATCCACTTCCGCTTCCATGGTTCCATCCGCTGTCAGATCCACTCCCAGATATCTAAAACACTTCACTTGCTCCAGTTTTTCTCCATTCAAACTCACCTCCCAATTGAATTGACCCTCAACCCTACTGTACCTAATAACCTTGCTCTTATTCACATTTACTCTTAACTTTCTTCTTTCACACACTTTACCAAACTCAGTCACCAGCTTCTGCAGTTTCTCACATGAATATATATTCCCATATATATATATTCCCAATCATCAGTCCTTTTTCAGCACATAAATCTACAAGCTCTTCACCATTTCCATTTACAACACTGAACACCCCATGTATACCAATTATTCCCTCAACTGCCACATTACTCACCTTTGCATTCAAATCACCCAACACTATAACCCGGTCTCGTGCATCAAAACCACTAACACACTCATTCAGCTGCTCCCAAAACACTTGCCTCTCATGATCTTTCTTCTCATGCCTAGGTGCATATGCACCAATAATCACCCATCTCTCTCCATCAACTTTCAGTTTTACCCATATTACTCGAGAATTTACTTTCTTACATTCTATCACATACTTCCACAACTCCTGTTTCAGGAGTACTGCTACTCCTTCCCTTGCTCTTCTCCTCTCACTAACCCCTGACTTTACTCCCAAGACATTCCCAAACCACTCTTCCCCTTTACCCTTGAGCTTCGTTTCACTCAGAGTCAAAACATCCAGTATATATATATTCCTGGTAAATTATATGGGAGGGTATTGATTGAGAGGGTGAAGGCATGTACAGAGCATCAGATTGGGGAAGAGCAGTGTGGTTTCAGAAGTGGTAGAGGATGTGTGGATCAGGTGTTTGCTTTGAAGTTCCTTTCCTCAAACATACTACCTTTCTCTCCTTTTTTCACATCTTGGTAACATCCACACACATTTAGGCACCCCAATCTGAGCCTTCGAGGAGGATGAGCACTCCCCGCGTGACTCCTTCTTCTGTTTCCCATTTTAGAAATTTAAAAAATACAAGGAGGGGAGGATTTCTGGCCCCCCGCTCCCGTCCCCTCTAGTCGCTTTCTACGACACCTGGTTTAAAAAGCAAGATATACATAAGTATACTTATGTAAGTAGGAGAGATGGCCAGAGAGCGTTATTGGATTAGGTGTTAATTGACAGGCGCGCGAAAGAGAGACTTTTGGATGTTAATGTGCTGAGAGGTGCAACTGGAGGGATGTCTGATCATTATCTTGTGGAGGCTAAGGTGAAGTAATGGTCAATAAAGAAAGGTCAATGTAGGTTGAGAGGTGGGAAAAGTTGGGAGTGATTGAATGGAGAAATGTGTGAGGAAGTAGAGAATGTTTAGAATCTGGAGAAAGGTGGAACAAAGTAAGGGAGTGGGGGAGGATGGGATGTATTAGGGAACATGTGGATTGCGCAAAGATGTTGGATGAAAATGGGAGTGTAGATAGAAGGTAGTATGGGATGAGAAGTAGAGTATGTGATGGAAATGAAATGTTTTGCAGGAAAAAAATATTGGTGTGAGCTGTATAAAAAAGATGATCAGAGTAAGATGAAATGTAAAGGATGTGAAAAGAATGAGAGTTGGTGAGATATATATAAAGAGATGTGAATGATAAAGTAGAAATGAGTGTGTTGAAATGATTTGGGCAATGGGAGGAATGAGTGAGGAAAGGTGACAAAGAGGAAATATGTTTCAAATGTGAAGGGAACAAGAGAGAGTGGGCATATTGGAGGTGGGGATGGAGTGAAAAAGATTTTGAGCAATCGACCCTGAACATACAGGAGGTGAGAGCGTGAAGGAATAGATGTGATTGGAATGATGTGGTATATCAGGGCCAACATGCTGTCACTGGATTGAACCAGTGAATGTGAACGTCTGGATAAACCATGGAAAGGTCTGTGGGCATAGGCGTGGAAAGTTGAGTGAGTTCCGTGCGTTACAAACAACAACTAGAGATTTCTTGTGAATGAATGCGGCCTTTTGTTTGCTTATTTGTTTTCCAGAATAAATACATGTGTTTATATGTATATGTATGTGTATGTATATCTACATGTATGTATATGTATGTGCATATATATATATATATATATATGCAAGGTATGGAAGGTATTAAGAATATATGGTGTGGGAGGCAAGTTGTTAGAAGCAGTGAAAAGTTTTTATCGAGGATGTAAGGCATGTGTACGTGTAGGAAGAGAAGAAAGTGATTGGTTCTCAGTGAATGTAGGTTTGCGGCAGGGGTGTGTGATGTCTCCATGGTTGTTTAATTTGTTTATGGATGGGGTTGTTAGGGAAAGGTTGTTTTGGAAAGAGGGGCAAGTATGAAGTCTGTTGGGGATGAGAGAGCTTGGGAAGTGAGTCAGTTGTTCGGTGATGATACAGCGCTGGTGGCTGATTCATGTGAGAAACTGCAGAAGCTGGTGACTGAGTTTGGTAAAGTGTGTGAAAGAAGAAAGTTAAGAGTAAATGTGAATAAGAGCAAGGTTATTAGGTACAGTAGGGTTGAGGGTCAAGTCAATTAGGAGGTGAGTTTGAATGGAGAAAAACTGGAGGAAGTGAAGTGTTTTAGATATCTGGGAGTGGATCTGGCAGCGGATGGAACCATGGAAGCGGAAGTGGATCATAGGGTGGGGGAGGGGGCGAAAATTCTGGGAGCCTTGAAGAATGTGTGGAAGTCGAGAACATTATCTCGGAAAGCAAAAATGGGTATGTTTGAAGGAATAGTGGTTCCAACAATGTTGCATGGTTGCGAGGCGTGGGCTATGGATAGAGTGGTGCGCAGGAGGATGGATGTGCTGGAAATGAGATGTTTGAGGACAGTGTGTGGTGTGAGGTGGTTTGATCGAGTAAGTAACGTAAGGGTAAGAGAGATGTGTGGAAATAAAAAGAGCGTGGTTGAGAGAGCAGAAGAGGGTGTTTTGAAATGGTTTGGGCACATGGAGAGAATGAGTGAGGAAAGATTGACCAAGAGGATATATGTGTCGGAGGTGGAGGGAACGAGGAGAAGTGGGAGACCAAATTGGAGGTGGAAAGATGGAGTGAAAAAGATTTTGCGTGATCGGGGCCTGAACATGCAGGAGGGTGAAAGGAGGGTGAAAGGAGGGCAAGGAATAGAGTGAATTGGATCGGTGTGGTATACCAGGGTTGACGTGCTGTCAGTGGATTGAATCAGGGCATGTGAAGCGTCTGGGGTAAACCATGGAAAGCTGTGTAGGTATGTATATTTGCGTGTGTGGACGTATGTATATACATGTGTATGGGGGTGGGTTGGGCCATTTCTTTCATCTGTTTCCTTGCGCTACCTCACAAACGCTGGAGACAGCGACAAAGCAAAAAGAAAAAAAGAAAAAAAAAATATATATATATATATATATATATATATATATATATATATATATATATATATATATATATATATATATATATTTTTTTTTTTTTTTTTTTTTGTCGCTGTCTCCCGCGTTTGCGAGGTAGCGCAAGGAAACAGACGAAAGAAATGGCCCAACCCACCCCCATACACATGCTTTGATTCAATCCACTGACAGCACGTCAACCCCGGTATACCACATCGCTCCAATTCACTCTATTCTTTGCCCTCCTTTCACCCTCCTGCATGTTCAGGCACCGATCACACAAAATCTTTTTCACTCCATCTTTCCACCTCCAATTTGGTCTCCCTCTTCTCCTCGTTCCCTCCACCTCCGACACATATATCCTCTTGGTCAATCTTTCCTCACTCATTCTCTCCATGTGACCAAACCATTTCAAAACACCCTCTTCTGCTCTCTCAACCACGCTCTTTTTATTTCCACACATCTCTCTTACCCTTACGTTACTTACTCGATCAAACCACCTCACACCACACATTGTCCTCAAACATCTCATTTCCAGCACATCCATCCTCCTGGTCACAACTCTATCCATAGTCCACGCCTCGCAACCATACAACATTGTTGGAACCACTATTCCTTCAAACATACCCATTTTTGCTTTCCGAGATAATGTTCTCGACTTCCACACATTCTTCAAGGCTCCCAGAATTTTCGCCCCCTCCCCCACCCTATGATCCACTTCCGCTTCCATGGTTCCATCCGCTGTCAGATCCACTCCCAGATATCTAAAACACTTCACTTCCTCCAGTTTTTCTCCATTCAAACTCACCTCCCAATTGAATTGACCCTCAACCCTACTGTACCTAATAACCTTGCTCTTATTCACATTTACTCTTAACTTTCTTCTTTCACACACTTTACCAAACTCAGTCACCAGCTTCTGCAGTTTCTCACATGAATATATATTCCCATATATATATATTCCCAATCATCAGTCCTTTTTCAGCACATAAATCTACAAGCTCTTCACCATTTCCATTTACAACACTGAACACCCCATGTATACCAATTATTCCCTCAACTGCCACATTACTCACCTTTGCATTCAAATCACCCAACACTATAACCCGGTCTCGTGCATCAAAACCACTAACACACTCATTCAGCTGCTCCCAAAACACTTGCCTCTCATGATCTTTCTTCTCATGCCCAGGTGCATATGCACCAATAATCACCCATCTCTCTCCATCAACTTTCAGTTTTACCCATATTAATCGAGAATTTACTTTCTTACATTCTATCACATACTTCCACAACTCCTGTTTCAGGAGTACTGCTACTCCTTCCCTTGCTCTTCTCCTCTCACTAACCCCTGACTTTACTCCCAAGACATTCCCAAACCACTCTTCCCCTTTACCCTTGAGCTTCGTTTCACTCAGAGTCAAAACATCCAGTATATATATATTCCTGGTAAATTATATGGGAGGGTATTGATTGAGAGGGTGAAGGCATGTACAGAGCATCAGATTGGGGAAGAGCAGTGTGGTTTCAGAAGTGGTAGAGGATGTGTGGATCAGGTGTTTGCTTTGAAGTTCCTTTCCTCAAACATACTACCTATCTCTCCTTTTTTCACATCTTGGTAACATCCACACACATTTAGGCACCCCAATCTGAGCCTTCGAGGAGGATGAGCACTCCCCGCGTGACTCCTTCTGTTTCCCATTTTAGAAATTTAAAAAATACAAGGAGGGGAGGATTTCTGGCCCCCCGCTCCCGTCCCCTCTAGTCGCTTTCTACGACACCTGGTTTAAAAAGCAAGATATACATAAGTATACTTATGTAAGTAGGAGAGATGGCCAGAGAGCGTTATTGGATTAGGTGTTAATTGACAGGCGCGCGAAAGAGAGACTTTTGGATGTTAATGTGCTGAGAGGTGCAACTGGAGGGATGTCTGATCATTATCTTGTGGAGGCTAAGGTGAAGATTTGTATGGGTTTTCAGAAAAGAAGAGTGAATGTTGGGGTGAAGAGGGTGGTGAGAGTAAGTGAGCTTGGGAAGGAGACTTGTGTGAGGAAGTACCAGGAGAGACTGAGTACAGAATGGAAAAAGGTGAGAACAATGGAAGTAAGGGGAGTGGGGGAGGAATGGGATGTATTTAGGGAATCAGTGATGGATTGCGCAAAAGATGCTTGTGGTATGAGAAGAGTGGGAGGTGGGTAGATTAGAAAGGGTAGTGAGTGGTGGGATGAAGAAGTAAGAGTATTAGTGAAAGAGAAGAGAGAGGCTTTTGGACTATTTTTGCAGGGAAAAAATGCAATTGAGTGGGAGACGTATAAAAGAAAGAGACAGGAGGTCAAGAGAAAGGTGCAAGAGGTGAAAAAAAGGGCAAATGAGAGTTGGGGTGAGAGAGTATCATTAAATTTTAGGGAGAATAAAAAGATGTTCTGGAAGGAGGTAAACAAAGTGCGTAAGACAAGGGAGCAAATGGGAACTTCAGTGAAGGGCGCAAATGGGGAGGTGATAACAAGTAGTGGTGATGTGAGAAGGAGATGGAGTGAGTATTTTGAAGGTTTGTTGAATGTGTTTGATGATAGAGTGGCAGATATAGGGTGTTTTGGTCGAGGTGGTGTGCAAAGTGCGAGGGTTAGGGAAAATGATTTGGTAAACAGAGAAGAGGTAGTAAAAGCTTTGCGGAAGATGAAAGCCGGCAAGGCAGCAGGTTTGGATAGTATTGCAGTGGAATTTATTAAAAAAGGGGGTGACTGTATTGTTGACTGGTTGGTAAGGTTATTTAATGTATGTATGACTCATGGTGAGGTGCCTGAGGATTGGCGGAATGCGTGCATAGTGCCATTGTACAAAGGCAAAGGGGATAAGAGTGAGTGCTCAAATTACAGAGGTATAAGTTTGTTGAGTATTCCTGGCAAATTATATGGGAGGGTATTGATTGAGAGGGTGAAGGCATGTACAGAGCATCAGATTGGGGAAGAGCAGTGTGGTTTCAGAAGTGATAGAGGATGTGTGGATCAGGTGTTTGCTTTGAAGAATGTATGTGAGAAATACTTAGAAAAGCAAATGGATTTGTATGTAGCATTTATGGATCTGGAGAAGGCATATGATAGAGTTGATAGAGATGCTCTGTGGAAGGTATTAAGAATATATGGTGTGGGAGGCAAGTTGTTAGAAGCAGTGAAAAGTTTTTATCGAGGATGTAAGGCATGTGTACGTGTAGGAAGAGAGGAAAGTGATTGGTTCTCAGTGAATGTAGGTTTGCGGCAGGGGTGTGTGATGTCTCCATGGTTGTTTAATTTGTTTATGGATGGGGTTGTTAGGGAGGTGAATGCAAGAGTTTTGGAAAGAGGGGCAAGTATGAAGTCTGTTGGGGATGAGAGAGCTTGGGAAGTGAGTCAGTTGTTGTTCGCTGATGATACAGCGCTGGTGGCTGATTCATGTGAGAAACTACAGAAGCTGGTGACTGAGTTTGGTAAAGTGTGTGAAAGAAGAAAGTTAAGAGTAAATGTGAATAAGAGCAAGGTTATTAGGTACAGTAGGGTTGAGGGTCAAGTCAACTGGGAGGTGAGTTTGAATGGAGAAAAACTGGAGGAAGTGAAGTGTTTTAGATATCTGGGAGTGGATCTGGCAGCGAATGGAACCATGGAAGCGGAAGTGGATCATAGGGTGGGGGAGGGGGCGAAAATTCTGGGAGCCTTGAAGAATGTGTGGAAGTCGAGAACATTATCTCGGAGAGCAAAAATGGGAATGTTTGAAGGAATAGTGGTTCCAACAATGTTGTATGGTTGCGAGGTGTGGACTATGGATAGAGTTGTGCCCAGGAGGATGGATGTGCTGGAAATGAGATGTTTGAGGACAATGTGTGGTGTGAGGTGGTTTGATCGAGTAAGTAACGTAAGGGTAAGAGAGATGTGTGGAAATAAAAAGAGCGTGGTTGAGAGAACAGAAGAGGGTGTTTTGAAATTGTTTGGGCACATGGAGAGAATGAGTGAGGAAAGATTGACCAAGAGGATATGTGTGTCAGAGGTGGAGGGAACGAGGAGAAGTGGGAGACCAAATTGGAGGTGGAAAGATGGAGTGAAAAAGATTTTGAGTGATCGGGGCCTGAACATGCAGGAGGGTGAAAGGCGTGCAAGGAATAGAGTGAATTGGAACGATGTGGTATACCAGGGTCGACGTGCTGTCAATGGATTGAACCAGCATCTGGGGTAAATCATGGAAAGTTCTGTGGGGCCTGGATGTGGAATGGGAGCTGTGGTTTCGGTGCATTACTACATGACAGCCAGAGACTGAGTGTGAACGAATGGGGCCTTTGTTGTCTTTTCCTAGCGCTACCTCGCACACATGAGGGGGGAGGGGGGTTGTTATTCCATGTGTGGGGAGGTGGCGATGGGAATGAATAAAGGCAGACATTATAAATTATGTACATGTGTATATATGTATCCCTGGGGATAGGGGATTAAGAATACTTCCCACGTATTCCCTGCGTGTTGTAGAAGGCGACTAAAAGGGGAGGGAGCGGGGGGCTGGAAATCCTCCCCTCTCGTTTTTTTTTTTTTTTTTTTTTTTTTTTCCCAAAAGAAGGAACAGAGAACTGGGCCAGGTGAGGGTATTCCCTCAAAGGCCCAGTCCTCTGTTCTTAATGCTACCTTGCTAACGCGGGAAATGGCGAATAGTTTAAAGGAAAAAAAGAAAGTGTATATATGTATACGTCTGTGTGTGTATATATATGTGTACACTGAGATGTATAGGTATGTATATTTGCGTGGGTGGACGTGTATGTATATACATGTGTATGGGGGTGGGTTGGGTCATTTCTATCATCTGTTTCCTTGCGCTACCTCGCTAACACGGGAGACAGCGACAAAGCAAAATAAATATATAAATAATATATTTTCTTTTTTTTTCTTTTAAACTATTCGCCATTTCCCGCGTTAGCAAGGTAGCGTTAAGAACAGAGGACTGGGCCTTTTTTGGAATATCCTCACCTGGCCCCCTCTGTTCCTTCTTTTGGAAAATTAAAAAAAAATAAAAAAAGAGAGGGGAGGATTTCCAGCCCCCCGCTCCCTCCCCTTTTTGTCGCCTTCTACGACATGCAGGGAATACGTGGGAAGTATTCTTTTTTTTTTTCCAAAAGAAGCAGGAAGTGGCGAATAGTATAAAAAAATATATAATATATATATATATATATATATATATATATATATATATATATATATATATATATATACATATTTTTTTATATTTATTTATTTTCCTTTGTCGCTGTCTCCCGCATTAGCAAGGTAGCACAAGGAAACAGACGAAAGAATGGCACAACCCACCCACATGCACATGTATTTACATACATGTCCACATACGCACATATTTATACCTATCTCAATGTATACATATATATACACACACACACATATACATATATACACATGTACATAATTCATATTATCTGCCTTTATTCATTCCCATCACCACCTCGCCACACATGAAATGGCAACCCCCTCCCCTCCGTATGTGCACGAGGTAGTGCTAGGAAAAGACAACAAAGGCCTCATTCGTTCACACTCAGTCTCTAGCTGTCATGTATAATGCACCGAAACCACAGCTCCCTTTCCACATCCAAGCCCCACAGAACTTTTCATGGTTCCCCAGACGCTTCACACGCCCTGGTTCAATCCACTGACAACACGTTGACCCCGGTATACCACATCGCTCCAATTCACTCTATTCCTTGCACGCCCTTCACCCTCCTGCATGTTCAGGCCCCGATCACTCAAAATCCCCTTCACTCCATCTTTCCACCTCCAGTTTGGTCTCCCACTTCTCCTCGTTCCCTCCACCTCTGACATATATATCCTCTTGGCCAATCTCTCCTCACTCCTTCTATCCATGTGACAAAACCATTTCAAAACACCCCTCCTCTGCTCTTTCAACCACACTCTTCTTATTACCACACATCTCTCTTACCCTGTTATTACTTACTCAATCAAACCACCTCACACCACATATTGTTCTCACACATCTCATTTCCAGCACATCCACCCTCCTCCACACAACTCTATCCATAGCCCACGCCTTGCAACCATATAACATTGTTGGAACCACTATTCCTTCAAACATACCCATTTTTGCTTTCTGAGATAATGTTCTCGACTTCCCCACATTCTTCAACGCTCCCAGAACTTTCGCCCCCTCCCCCACCCTATGATTCACTTCCGCTTCCATGGTTCCATCCGCTGCCAAATCCACTCCCAGATATCTAAAGCACTTCACTTCCTCCAGTTTTTCTCTATTCAAACTCACCCTACTGTACCTAACAATCTTGCTCTTTTTCACATTCACTCCCAGCTTTCTTCTTTCACACACTTTACCAAACTCAGTCACCAGCTTCTGCAGTTTCTCACACGAATCATCCACCAGCACTGTATCATCAGCGAACAACAACTGACTCGCTTCCCAAGCTCTCTCATCCACAACAGACTGCATACTTGCCCCTCTTTCTAAAACTCTTGCATTCACCTCCCTAACAACCCCATCCATAAACAAATTAAACAACCATGGAGACATCACACACCCCTGCCGCAAACCTACATTCACTGAGAACCAATCACTTTCTTCTCTTCCTACACGTACACATGCCTTGCATCCTCGATAAAAACTTTTCACTGCTTCTAACTACTTGCCTCCCACACCATATATTCTTAGTACCTTAGTACCTTCTCTATCAACTCTACCATATGCCTTCTCCAGATCCATAAATGCTCCATACAAATCCATCTGTTTTTCTAAGTATTTCTCACATACATTCCTCAAAGCAAACACCTGATCCACACCTCTTCTGAAACCACACTGCTCCTCCCCAATCTGATGCTCTGTACCAGCATTCACCCACTCAATCAATACTCTCCCATATAATTTCCCACAAATACTCAACAAACTTATGCCTCTTCAGTTTGAACACTCACCTTTATTCCCTTTGCCTTTGCAGAATGGCACTATGCATGCATTCTGCCAATCTTCAGGCACTTCACCATGGTTCATACATACAATGAATATTCTTACCAACCAATCAACACAGTCACCCTCATTTCTGATAAATTTCACTGCAACCCAATCCAAACCCACTGCCTTGAAGGATTTAAGCTTCTGCAATGCTTTCACTACCTCTTATCTCTGAAACAAACTATTCTCCTTTACCCTCTCACTTCACACACCACCCCAACCAAAACACCCTATATATGCCACTATATCATCAAACACATTTAACAAACCTTCAAAATACTCACTTCATCACTACCTGTTATTACTTCCCCACTTGCCCCTTTTGTTCTTTTGTCTTATGCAAGTTATTTACCTCCTTCCCATAAATCTTTTTATTCTCCCTAAAATTTAATGATTCTCTCCCCAACTCTAATTTGCCCTCTTTCAACTCTTGCACCTTTCTCTTGACCTTCTGCCACTTTCGTTTATACATCTCCCAGTCATCTGCACTCCTTCCTTACAAGTATCGTCGAAACGCCTCTCTTTTGTCCTTCACTAACAACTTTACTTCATCTCACCACACTACCCTTTCTAATATGCCCACCTCCCACCTTTCTCAAGCCACATGCATCTTTTTCTCAAGCCATCACTGCTTCCCTAAATACATCCCATTCCTCACCCACTCCCCTCCTTTCATTTGCTCTCATCTTCTGCCATTTTACACTCAATTTCTCCTGGTACTTCCTCACACAAGTCTCCTTTCCATTCTTACTCTCTCCTCCCTAACATTTTCTCTTCTTTTTTGAGAACCTCTACAAATCTTCACCTTCACCTTCACAAGATGGTGATCAGACATCCCCTTTCAGGAAGTTAACATCCAAAAGTCTCTCTTTTACACGCCTATCAATCAACACATAATCCAATAATGCCCTTTGACCATCTCTCCTACTCACATACATATATCTCTTTTTAAACCAGGTATTCCCAATCACCAGTCTTTTTTCAGCACACAAATTCACAAGCTCTGTACCATTTCCATTTACAACACTGAATTCCCCATGTACACTAATTATACCCCCAGCTGCCACATTACTCACTTTCACATCTAAATCACCCATCACTAAAACTCAGTCTCATGCATCAACGCTGCTGACACAGTCACTCAGTTGCTCCCAAAACACTTGTTTCCCATGATTTTTCTTTTCATGACAAGGTGCATAAGCACCAATAATCACCCACCTCTCTCTATCCACTCTCAGTTTTACCCACATGAATCTAGAATTTACTTTCTTACACTCAATCACATACTACCACAACTCCTGCTTCAGGAGAAGTGCTACTCCTTCCTTAGCTCTTATCCTCTCACCAACCCCTGACTTTACTCCCAAGACTTTCCCAAACCACTATTCCCCTTTACCCTTGAGCATTGTTTCACTCAATGCCAGAACATCTAGGTTTCTTTCCTCAAACATACTACCTGTCTCTCCTTTCTTCTCATGTTGATTACATCAACACACATTAAAGATTAGCATGTAAAAGGTAAAGAAAGTACACAAAAAGTAATATAATTACTTTTGTGTTGGCCTGGTGGAGAGCTGAGAAAGTGGGAAGATAGGGTGTGGCTGACATGTGCAAGCTTGAGATAAGATGGGAGGACACAGAGGTCTTGTTTCCTTCTTTTGTTCAAACTCTCTTTCATACTTTACTGTTTATCTACACAGGCATTGCTTTGGTGTTAGATATCTTAAATATGTACAGACATTACATTTTATTTACTTATTTATTTATTTTGCTTTGTCGCTGTCTCCCGCGTTTGCGAGGTAGCGCAAGGAAACAGACGAAAGAAATGGCCCAACCCACCCCCATACACATGTATATACACACACGTCCACACACACAAATATACATACCTATACATCTCAATGTACACATATATATATACACACACAGACACATACATATATACCCATGCACACAATTCACACTGTCTGCCTTTATTCATTCCCATCGCCACCCCACCACACATAAAATACCATTCCCCTCCCCCCTCATGTGTGCGGGGTAGCCCTAGGAAAAGACAACAAAGGCCTCTTCGTTCACACTCAGTCTCTAGCTGTCATGCAATAATGCCCTTTCCACATCCAGGCCCCACACAGCTTTCCATGGTTTACCCCAGACGCTTCACATGCCCTGATTCAATCCACTGACAGCACGTCAACCCCGGTATACCACATCGATCCAATTCACTCTATTCCTTGCCCGCCTTTCACCCTCCTGCATGTTCAGGCCCCGATCACTCAAAATCTTTTTCACTCCATCTTTCCACTTCCAACTTGGTCTCCCACTTCTCCTCATTCCCCCCACCTCCGACACATATATCCTCTTGGTCAATCTTTCCTCACTCATTCTCTCCATGTGCCCAAACCATTTCAAAACACCCTCTTCTGCTCTCTCAACCATGCTCTTTTTATTTCCACACATCTCTCTTACCCTTACATTACTTACTCGATCAAACCACCTCACACCACACATTGTCCTCAAACATCTCATTTCCAGCACATCCACCTTCCTGCGCACAACTCTATCCATAGCCCACGCCTCGCAACCATACAACATTGCTGGAACCACTATTCCTTCAAACATACCCATTTTTGCTTTCCGAGATAATGTTCTCAACTTCCACACATTCTTCAAGGCTCCCAGGATTTTCGCCCCCTCCCCCACCCTATGATTCACTTCCGCTTCCATGGTTCCATCCGCTGCCAGATCCACTCCCAGATATCTAAAACACTTCACTTCCTCCAGTTTTTCTCCATTCAAACTTACCTCCCAATTGACTTGACCCTCAACCCTACTGTACCTAATCACCTTGCTCTTATTCACATTTACTCTTAACTTTCTTCTTTCACACACTTTACCAAACTCAGTCACCAGCTTCTGCAGTTTCTCACATGAATCAGCCACCAGCGCTGTATCATCAGCGAACAACAACTGACTCACTTCCCAAGCTCTCTCATCCACAACAGACTTCATTCTTGCCCCTCTTTCCAAAACTCTTGCATTCACCTCCCTAACAACCCCATCCATAAAACAAATTAAACAACCATGGAGACATCACACACCCCTGCTGCAAACCTACATTCACTGAGAACCAATCACTTTCCTCTCTTCCTACACGTACATGTGCCTTACACCCTCGATAAAAACTTTTCACTGCTTCTAACAACTTGCCACCCACACCATATATTCTTAATACCTTCCACAGAGCATCTCTCACATCAACACACATTAAAGATTAGCATGTAAAAGGAAAAGAAAGTACACAAAAAGTAATATAATTACTTTTGTGTTGGCCTGGTGGAGAGCTGAGAAAGTGAGAAGATAGGGTGTGGCTGACATGTGCGAGCTTGAGATAAGATGGGAGGACACAGAGGTCTTGTTTCCTTCTTTTGTTCAAACTCTCTTTCATACTTTACTGTTTATTTACACAGGCATTGCTTTGGTGTTAGGTATCTTAAATATGTACAGACATTACATTTTATGCACATCATAAATGATAAGGTATGGCTGGTACATTTGCAGCAATCCTTACTCATCTCAAGAAAAAAGGAAAGAATATGGAGGTCCTGATTATCTGTATCGTACTTTGCAGTTAATTCTTAGAGGCACAACATTTGTTGTGAATAACACTGGTATATGTAGAAATATTATACTACACAAATTAAATGATATGCATTACTTTATAAATGATATTTTACCATCAAAATATGCATGGAAATATTCTAGCTCTTTACCCTCATCTATTACCAGTCCTCCATACCCAAGATTACTTAAAAGAGAAAACTAAGTGGTTATTATGGAATTTCTTTTCTGTGACTAGACAAAGAACAAGTACAAGGATGTTGAAGACACAGGTCAGTCCCACACTGGATTTCTCCTTTTCTTCAACTAAAATCATTCTCTGTCACTAATTTCCTCACATTTCACATGTTATCTTTAATTTTTCTCACCATCTATTTCCTATGATAAGCACTGCTTATCAGTGATGTCATCTAACAATATACTATTATACATGGGGACAGTATACGTAGCCTGAGAGTCAACAGAAGTATGCCTACATGGTGACTGTAATGGTACTAAGGAAAGCAGAATTATTTCCTGCACCTATCTAGCAATACAGATACTTGTACAGGATACTAATGCAATAAGTCAGATGGATATGTAAATGGAGATGGAAAATGTTAAAACATTGTTTGATATTGGGAGCTATTCCTGTAATTCTAATTTCTTAACCCTAGGACCCTTTTGATGGGACCCTTGTAACTTCAAGGCTACACAACATTCAGTATCAGGGATCTGATAGACCCTTTTGGATTCAAGAGCTCCTTAATAAGATTGTTCTCCTTTTAACCTAATGACAATGATATAAACTCACCAAAGATGACTTTTCACTCATGGAGGTGGGGTCCAATAATGCACCACTCCTGCATATATCATATGATGTGACCATGATTTAAGGATTGACCATCCTTTAACTAAATTATTAAAAGAATGCACCCAAGAAAATGAAGATCCTGGAATTTTTGACCCTCAACAAGTAAAGAGTAACTGTCTCTCCACTGAAATATACACACTCCTACCAAAACTGAAGACATTACTTGATGAAGCTATATGAAAAAAAAAATTATACCAACACAGGATAACAATACTAAATGAGAAATGTCAAAAGATCTATTGTACAGTACAATACAATTTAGGTATAGCACAATAGGTATTATTTGTAGTTTAACACACAAGATATACTCAAAATTCAAAATAAGATCCACTCTGGTAACGAACTATCATACAATTCAGGATCACTGAACTGCATAAACTATGTCACACTGAGAATCACCAAAACACAAAAATATGAGTCATGATATAAAAGTGCCTAGCCAGCTACTCTGTCTCTAGCTAGAACACCTGCATATGCAAGTAAGTCATTGATAAGAGAACACTGGAATCACGTAAGTAGGAGGCAGTTTTAGGTATAAGACAGTCAACAGAGGCAAATGAAAACCTAGTCCAGCGTTGTCCACAAATTCCCCAATACATACAACCACCTATAAAAATGACTAACTCCATTAAAGTCTGGAAGCCTTATTAACTGAAGACTCAGTCATATATCCAACATCATGTATTAGACATTGAGAGTATTTGCAGCAGTGCGGCTCACTGCAGCTGGAGAAGTGCAAAGAAATGCTGAGCTGGGTAGCTTCATTAATGACAAATCATTGACACCATGTGAAGCTGACACTAGGTTGTGTACAACTGGTGCACGTGTAGAGTAGCATCATGGAGCTGGATGCAGAGCTAGGATGTGCATAGTGTTAGAATGCTGAGGCAGAGCAAGGACATACATAGTGTAGTAGTAGAGTATCAACGAGCTAGATACACAGCTGAGATGCACATTTTGTCGGTGAATTAAGGCACATCTTGAACATGCAAAGAATAGTGTCACTGAATTGAACAAGTTGACACAGGATCACCAAATGAACTGAAAAGTGAGTGATGCCATGTAGAGTAGATGTAGATGGACTGGATTCAGACCTGGTGTGGCTGTGTAGAGTAAACATCAGGAGAACTAGATGCTGTAAGCAATGTAGGTTAGCCGTTAGAGATAAAGAATGAGCCGGGGAATCCCACACAAGATGGTATCAGCATTAGAGCAGAGCTGTGCATGCTGTTGCTGTTAATATAACAATGCATGTGATGATACCATGTAGAATACTGTAAGTGTCAGTGGGCAGAGCAGGGCAGTGCAGATATTCTTCTGGTAATGACATTAAGCTAGGTGATACAACGTAGATTAGGCATCAGTAGTTGAAGCAGAGCAGTTCAGACTGGTTGCTGGTAATGATACAATGTGCTGCATTTGCTAAGTTCTCACTCTATCAATATGGCTTGGTCACAGAACTAGGAGAGTAGTGCTGCCTCTAATTAACTTGTTGCCTTGTAAAATCTTGGCACACTGCCCCCTTTGACATTGTGCCCTTTCCTAGAAAAAGTTATCCTTTAACCTAGTATGTACAGATTATACCAGGCTGACTCATCAGCAAAACAATCCGTACAATTTCTTTTTTTATCATACTTAATCACCATCTCCAGCGTTAGCGTAGTGCAAGGAAACAGACGAAAGAATGGCCCAACCCACCCACATACACATGTATATATATATATAAATGCCCACACACGCACAAATACATACCTATACATTTCAACATATACATACATATACATACACAGACATATACATATCTACACGTGTACATATTCATACTTGCTGCCTTCATCCATTCCTGTCGCCACCACATCACACATGAAATAGCACACACACACACAAACACACACACACACACACAGACACACACACACACACACACACACAACTGTGTAATGCTAGGAAAAGACAAAAAGGCCACATTCATTTCCACTCAGTCTCTAGCTGTAATGTGTAATGCACCAAAACCACAGCTCTCTTTCCACATCCAGGCCCCCAAAACTTTCCATGGTTTACCCCACACATGCACATGTACATACCTATACATTTCAACGTACACATACATATACATACACATATGTACACATGTACATATTCATACCTGCTGCCCTCATCGATTCACACACAGTCTCTAGCTGTCATGTGTAATGCACCGAAACCACAGCTCCCTTTCCACATCCAGGACCCACAAAACTTTCCATGGTTCACTCCAGATGCTTCACATGCCTTGGTTCAATCCAGTGACAGCATGTCGACCCAGTATACCACATCATTCCAATTCTGTGCAAGCCTTTCATCCTCCTGTATATTTAGGCCCTAATCACTCAAAACCTTCTTCACTCCATCCTTCCACCTCCAATTTGGTCTCCTGCTTCTATTTGTTCCCTCTACCTCTGACACATGTATCCTCTTTGTCAATCTTTTTTCACTCATTCTCTCCATGTGACCAAACCATTTCAATACACCCTCTTCTGCTCTCTCAACCACACTCTTTTTATTAACACACATCTCTCTTACCCTTTCATTACTTAAACAAACCACCTCACACCACATATTGTCCTCAAATATTTTATTTCCAACACATCCGCCCTCCTCTGCACAACCCTATCTAAAGCCCATGTCTTGCAACCATATAACATTGTTGGAACCACTATTCCTTTAGACGTAAAAAGTCTCCACACTTAAATGTAGCTAAAACCTCTTGCTCATGAGGGTGTATGAAGCAGCTGAAGAGGCTGATGATGCAATAAGGATTAAACCTCTCAATTTATGTTAGAGCACTAAAACTCCAAGATGAAAGTCCATTGCAATGCCTGGGCAAGTGGTAAGCCGTATTGACCATCATAAAAACACACAAAAGTAATGGGCTACATGTGAGACACACATCTGTAGGTAGCTAACATGGCAGGGGATAATTGATTTCACTCAGTGTAACAACCTCAAATACATTCCTGGATAGTGACCTTCAACTTAACCCTTTTGCTGCTCTGGACATCATATGATGTATTATTTAACATGTTCTACATGGTTCCCACTATCATCTGAATTCCCAGATGATGTTTGCTTTCACTTGTTGCCCATAAGTGACACTAGTAGCCTACTGCTACAAGTAGAAAAATTATTACACACTTCAATTACCCACAGATCATCATCGAAGGTGCATGCACTTGGCACATATGTACCCAATGACATGCAAGTATGATAAACAGGGCAATTCATGACATAGAAAGCTTGTATAGATTATAATTTTCTATCAAAACAGAAGAGGAAGAGAAAAATGTGCTTGTAGATGGCAGAACTATAATGCAGCTATGCTTAGGCATGGCCATGAGGGATTCCATTATAATCATGTGAACTATAATTGTAAACTACTTAGGCATGGCCTTGAGGGATTCTATTATAATCATGTGAACTATAATTGTGAACTACTTAGGCATGGCCTTGAGGGATTCCAATATAATCGTGTAAACTATAATTGTGAACTACTTAGGCATGGCCTTGAGGATCTGTGAACTATAAATGTGAACTACTTAGGTAATACTCATTCCATGCTTCAAATTTTAAGTTTGACATCTGAAGTCTTATGCAAGTGTTCACTCTGACCCAAATCAAACACTAAGAAAGTAATATAGATTAATGAGTTTTAAAATAAACATTTATAGTAACAGCATCTATGTTTCTGGTGATAATAAAAAATTATTTACTCATAAATACACAAAATTCTGCCAGCATCAATAATATTCAATAATACATGAACAACATGATGATATATGTGTGTGTAGCTTGCTTGTAGTACATTTAGTGAGAAATAGTAAAGCACGTATTGTTCTTGAGTGCATCATCTCATAATGTATTTTGTAAGCACTCACTGTGCCTTCCAACCAAGTAAAAGACCAAACGACGTGATGAAAATCTAGTTTTAAAATTTATTCATTAATCTATCTATGATTACTCTGGAACCAATTTATATGAGACTTGGTGCTACACAGAAAATTTCTAAAGGTTCTGCAGCTCAGAACTACAATATTTCCAGTACTAGGGAAATGTAGACTGCAGTGAGAAGTTCTTGATAAGACTGTGCTCCCAATGATACAGCCTCACCAAAGGTAACTTTTCATTTGCAGTGTAACCTCCAACAGGCATAGCCCCAAACACAAGTTTCATCTAAAAAAAATTACACTGTACTGTTGTATTATTGCTTATATTGTGGGAGGGGGGCTGGAAACCCTCCCCTCCTTGTATTTTAACTTTCTAAACGGGGAAACAGAAGGAGTCAAGCGGGGAGTGCTCATCATCCTCGAAGGCTCAGATTAGGGTGTCTGAATGTGTTGGATGTAACCAAGATGAGAAGAAAGCAGAGATAGGTAGTATGTTTGGGGAAAGGAACCTGAATGTTTTGGCTCTGAACGAAACGAAGCTCAAGGGCAAAGGGGAAGAGTGGTTTGGGAATGTCTTGGGAGTATAGTCAGGGGTTGGTGAGAGGACAAGAGCAAAAGAAGGAGTAGCAATACTGAAACAGGAATTGTGGGAGTATGTGACAGAGTGTAAGAAAGTAAATTCTAGACTGATGTGGGTAAATCTGAAAATGGATGGAGAGAGATGGGTGATTATTGGTACCTATGCACCTGGTTATGAAAAAAAGATAATGAGAGGTAATTGTTTTGGAAGCAGCGGAGTGAGTGTGTCAGCAGCTTTGACGCATGAGACTGGGTTATAGTGATAGGTGATTTAAGGAAAGGTGAGTAATGTGGCAGTTGAAGGTATAACTGGTGTACATGGGGTATGGGGTGTTCAGGGTTGTAAATAGAAATGGTGAGGAGCTTGTGGATTTGCTTGCTGAAAAAGGACTGGTGATTGGGAATAACTGGTTTAAAAAGAGATGTACATAAGTGAGTAGGAGAGATGGTCAAAGGGCATTATTGGATTATGTGTTAATTGATAGGCATGATTGACAGGCATGTAAAAGAGAGAATTATGGATGTTAATGTGCTGAGAGGGGCAGCTGGAGGGATGTCTGATTACTATCTTGTGGAGGCAAAGGTGAAGATTTGTAGAAGTTTCCAGAAAAGAAGAGAGAATGTTTGGCAGAAGAGAGTGGTGAGAGTAGATGAACTTGGAAAGAAGACTTGTGTGAGGTAGTACCAGGAAAGATGGAGTGTAGACTGGAAAATGGTCAGGATAAATGAAGTGAGAGAAGTGGGGGAGGAATGGGATGTATTTAGGGAAGCAGTGATGGCTTGTGCAAAAGATGCATGTTGCATGAGAAAGGTGAGAGGTGGGCAGATTGGAAAGGGTAGTGAGTGGTGGGATGAAGAAATAAGGTTGTTCGTGAAAGAGGAGAGAGAGGCATTTGGATGATTCTTGCAGGGAAGTAGTGCAAATGACTGGGAGATGTATGAAAGAAAGAAGCAGGAGGTCAAGAGAAAGGTGCAAGAGGGGAAAAAGAGGGCAAATGAGAGTTGGGGTGAGAGAGTATCATTAAATTTCAGGGAGAATAAAAAGATGTTTTGGAAGGAGGTAAATAACATGCGTAAGACAAAAGAACAAATGGGAACATTGGTGAAGGGGCAAATGGGGAGGTAATAACAAGTTGTGATGAAGTGAAGAGGAGATGGAGTGAGTATTTTGAAGGTTTATTGAATGTGTTTGATGATAGAGTGACAGATTTAGGATGTTTTGGTCAGGGTGGTGTGCGAAGTGAGTGGGTTAGAAAGAATGGTTTGGTAAACAGAGAAGAGGTAGTGAAAGCTGTGCGAAAGATGAAAGAAGGCAAAGTGGTGGGTTTGTATGGGATTGCAGTGGAATTCATTAAAAATGGGGGTGACTGTGTTGTTGATTGGTTGATAAGGATATTCAGTGTATGTATGGATTACGGTGAAATGCCAGAGGATTGGTGGAATGCATGCATAATGCCTTTGTACAAAGGCAAAGGGGATAAAGGTCAGTGTTCAAATTACAGAGGCATAAGTTTGTTGAGTATTCCTAGGAAGTTATAGGGGAGGGTATTGTACAGAGCATCAGATTGGGGAAGAGCAGTGTGGCTTCAGAAGTGGTAGAGGATGTGTGGATCAGGTGTTTGCTTTGAAGAATGTATGTGAGAAATACTTAAGATCTGGAAAAGGCATATGATAGGATTGATAGAGATGCTCTGTGGAAGATCTTAAGAGTAAATGGTATGGGAGGTAAGTTGCTAGAAGCAGTGAAAAGTTTTTACCAAGGATGTAAGGCAAGTGTATGAGTAGGAAGAGAGTAATTGGTTCCCTGTGAATGTCGGTTTGCGGCACGGGTGCATGATGTCCCCACGATTGTTTAATTTGTTTGTGGATGGGGTGATTAGGGAGGTGAGTGCAAGCGTTTTGGAGTGAGGGGCAAGTATGCAGTCTGTAGTGGATGAGAGGGCCTGGGAAGCGAGTCAGTTGTTGTTTGCTGATGATACAGTACTGGTGGCTGATTTGGGAGAGAAAATGCAGAGGTTGGTAACTGAGTTTGGCAAAGTGTGAGAAAGGAGAAAGTTTGAGAGTAAACGTGAATAAGAGCAAGGTTATTGGGTTCAGTAGGGTTGAGGGAAAAGTTAATTGGGAGGTAAGTTTGAATGAAGAAAAACTGGAGGAAGTGAAGTGTTTTAGATATCTGGGAGTGGACTTAGCAGCGGATAGAACCATGGAAGCAGAAGTGAGTCACAGGGTGGGGGAGGGAGTGAAGGTTCTGGGAACATTGAAGAATGTGTGGAAGGTGAGAATGTTATCTCGGAGAGCAAAAATAGGTATGTTTGAAGGAATGGTGGTTTCAACAATGTTTAATGGTTGCATGGCATGGGCTTTAGATAGGGTTGTACAGAGGATGGAGGATGTGTTGGAAATGAAATATTTGAGGACAATGTGTGGTGTAAGGTGGTTTGATCGAGTAAGTAATGAAAGGGTAAGAGAGATGTGTGGTAATAAAAAGAGTGTGGTTAAGAGAGCAGAAGAGGGTGTGTTGAAATCGTTTGGTCACATGGAGAGGATGAGTGAGGAAAAATTGACAAAGAGGATACATGAGTCAGAGGTGGAGGGAACTAGGAGAAGGAGGAGACCAAAATTGGAAATGGAAGGATGGAGTGAAAAAAATTTTGAGCAATCGGGGCCTGAACATATGGGTGAAAGGCATGCACAAAATAGAGTGAACTGGAATGATTTGGTATACCTGGGTCGACGTGCTGTCAATGGACTGAACCAGGGCATGTGAAGCATCTGGAGTAAACCATAGAAAGGTCTGTGGGGCCTGGATGTGGAAAGGGAGCTGTAGTTTTGGTGCATTACACATGACAGCTAGTGATTGAAAGTGAGCGAATGTGGCCTTCTTTTGTCTTTTCCTGGCACCACCTCATTGTTGCTGTTGTTGTTGGGCTATGTCATGTGTGGCGGGGTAGCAATGGCAATGGATAAAGGCAGCAAGTATGAATATATACATGTGTATATATGTATGTGTCTGTGTATGTATATGTATGTATACATTGATATGTATATGTATGTATTTGTGCATGTATGGGCATTTATTTATATATATGTTTATGTGAGTGGTAGTAAAAGTAAGTAGGTAGTAAAAGCCTTGGGGAAGATGAAAGCCGGCAAGGCAGCGGGTTTGGATGGTATTGTAGTGGAGTTTATAAAAAAAAAAGGGAGTGACTGTATTGTTGACCGGTTGGTAAGGTTATTTAATGTATGTATGATTCATGGTGAGGTGCCTGAGTTCTGGTGGAATGCTTGCATAGTGCCATTGTACAAAGGCAAAGGGGATAAGAGTGCGTGCTCAAATTACAGAGGTATAAGTTTGTTGAGTATTCCTGGGAGATTATATGGGAGGGTATTGATTGAGAGGGTGAAGGCATGTACAGAGCATCAGATTGGGGAAGAGCAGTGTGGTTTCAGAAGTGGTAGAGGATGTGTGGATCAGGTGTTTGCTTTGAAGAATGTATGTGAGAAATACTTAGAAAAGCAAATGGATTTGTATGTAGCATTTATGGATCTGGAGAAGGCATATGATAGAGTTGATAGAGATGCTCTGTGGAAGGTATTAAGAATATATGGTGTGGGAGGCAAGTTGTTAGAAGCAGTGAAAAGTTTTTATTGAGAATGTAAGGCATGTGTACATGTAGGAAAAGAGGAAAGTGATGGTTCTCAGTAAATGTAGGTTTGAGGCAGGGGTGTGTGATGTCTCCATGGTTGTTTAATTTGTTTATGGATGGGGTTGTTAGGGAGGTGAATGCAAGAGTTTTGGAAAGAGGGGCAAGTATGCAGTCTGTTGTGGATGAGAGAGCTTGGGAAGTGAGTCAGTTGTTGTTCGCTGATGATACAGCGCTGGTGACTGATTCATGTGAGAAACTGCAGAAGCTGGTGACTGAGTTTGGTAAAGTGTGTGAAAGAAGAAAGTTAAGAGTAAATGTGAATAAGAGCAAGGTTATTAGGTACAGTAGGGTTGAGGGTCAAGTCAAATGGGAGGTAAGTTTGAATGGAGAAAAACTGGAGGAAGTGAAGTGTTTTAGATATCTGGGGTGAGTGGATTTGGCAGCGGATGGAACCATGGAAGCGGAAAGGAATCATAGAGTGGGGGTGGGGGTGAAAATTCTGGGATTGTTGAAGAATGTGTGGAAGTCGAGAACATTATCTCTGAAAGCAAAAATGGGTATGTTTGAAGGAATAGTGGTTCCAACAATGTTGTATGGTTGCGAGGCGTGGTCTATGGATAGAGTTGTGCGGAGGAGGGGGGATGTGTTGGAAATGAGATGTTTGAGGACAATATGTGGTGTAGGCGGTTTGCTCGAGCAAGTAATAATAGGGTACGAGAAATGTGTGGTAATAAAAAGAGTGTGGTTGAGAGAGCAGAAGAGGGTGTTTTGATATGGTTTGGTCACATGGAGAGAATGAGTGAGGAAAGGTTGACCAAGAGGATATATGTGTCAGAGGTGGAGGGAACGAGGAGAAGTGGGAGACCAAATTGGAGGTGGAAAGATCGAATGTAAAAGATTTTGAGTGATCGTGGCCTGAACATGCAAGAGGGTGAAAGGCGTGCAAGGAATAGAGTGAATTGGAATGATGTGGTATACCGGGGTCGATGGCTGTCAATGGATTGAACCAGGGCATGTGAAGCGTCTGGGGTAAACCACGGAAAGTTCTGAGCGGCCTGGATGTGGAAAGGGAGCTGTGGTTTTGGTGCATTATTACATGACAGCTAGAGACTGAGTGTGAACGAATGGGGCCTTTGTTGTCATTCCTAGCGCTACCACGCACACATGAGGGGGGAGGGGGTTGTTATTCCATGTGTGGCGAGGTGGCGATGGGAATGAATAAAGGCAGACAGTATGAATTATGTACATGTGTATATATGTATATGTCTGAGTCTGTATATATATGTATACATTCAGATGTATAGGTATGTATATTTGCATGTGTGGACGTGTATGCATATACATGTGTATGAGGGTGGGTTGGGCCATTCTTTCGTGTTTCCTTGTGCTACCTCGCTAACGCGGGAGACAGTGACAAAGCAAAATAAATAATAAATAAATAATGAGTGGTTGGGCCATGCTTTGTCTGTTTCCTTGTGTTACCTGCTGATGCGGGAAACAGCAGTTATGTATAATAAATAAATAAATATTTGGTGATAAGAAATCTGTTTGTTCATTCATCTTATGTAGCCAAAGTTCTGCCTGTGTAAATAATCAGTAAATGATACAAACAGAGGTTCCCTGACAACTGCAGGATTATACACCTGGAAGACCCCATGGTTGGCAAAACTGCAGTTTGTAAGGGATTAGGCTTCAGGAATATATGGGTTTAGGGGGAGTGAGAGACTTGCCTCAAGACCTGTAGTTATGAACACTTCAAGATTAAACATCAATATGCTTTCCCTCAAAAACATGTTTGTTTTACACAAGTACAAAAAAAATTCTTGAAGTACTAAACTTACATAGTAGTAATAAAGGAACAATATTATATGGAATAAGGTACCACTTCCACCTGCCTGAGTACTGGGAGATTATTGACAGCTGTGTTGTCAGGTTGCACTCCTCTCATCCAGGTAACTGTCTTTTCTTTCTGCCGCACCCACATGTGGACTGCTGGCATTCTGTCTACAAACACAATCTCTCCTTATCATACATAACACTTGACAACACTTAATTCACACAACTCATTCTTCGCAACTCCAGATTTTTCTGGCAAAATGGTAGGAGCAACAGACAGAAGTAGTATGTAAGAACATTGGGCAGGAGCATTAGGTAAAAACATTTAGTAGAAGTAGTGGGCTGGAACATTAAGCAGGAGAACTAGGCAGAAGCAGCAAGTTGAAACACATAGTAAAGACATAACTCAGAAGTAGGCAGTAAGCACTTTAGGTACGACTTTCTGGAAACACTGCACTAGAATTGCCCTCTGCCAGTGGTCTGTTAAGGGTAAGGCACTAAAGGATAAGAAGTGGCACTGGAATTTATAGTTATGAAGACTCTTTTGCTACGACCACATCCTTTTTGAGGGAGTTCCTGGAGGGAACAGGAATCATAGATATATACAGATAGATAGACAGATAGATGCAAGAGGTGAAAAAGAGGGCAAATGAGAGTTGGGGTGAGAGAGTATCATTAAATTTAAGGGAGAATAAAAAGATGTTCTGGAAGGAGGTAAATAAAGTGCGTAAGACAAGGGAGCAAATGGGAACTTCAGTGTAGGGTGCAAATGGGGAGGTGATAACAAGTAGTGGTGATGTGAGAAGGAGATGGAGTGAGTATTTTGAAGGTTTGTTGAATGTGTTTGATGATAGAGTGGCAGATATAGGGTGTTTTGGTCGAGGTGGTGTGCAAAGTGAGAGGGTTAGGGAAAATGATTTGGTAAACAGAGAAGAGGTAGTAAAAGCTTTGCGGAAGATGAAAGCCGGCAAGGCAGCAGGTTTGGATGGTATTGCAGTGGAATTTATTAAAAAAGGGGGGTGACTGTATTGTTGACTGGTTGGTAAGGTTATTTAATGTATGTATGACTCATGGTGAGGTGCCTGAGGATTGGCGGAATGCGTGCATAGTGCCATTGTACATAGGCAAAGGGGATAAGAGTGAGTGCTCAAATTACAGAGGTATAAGTTTGTTGAGTATTCCTGGTAAATTATATGGGAGGGTATTGATTGAGAGGGTGAAGGCATGTACAGAGCATCAGATTGGGGAAGAGCAGTGTGGTTTCAGAAGTGGTAGAGGATGTGTGGATCAGGTGTTTGCTTTGAAGAATGTATGTGAGAAATACTTAGAAAAGCAAATGGCTTTGTATGTAGCATTTATGGATCTGGAGAAGGCATATGACAGAGTTGACAGAGATGCTCTGTGGAAGGTATTAAGAATATATGGTGTGGGAGGCAAGTTGTTAGAAGCAGTGAAAAGTTTTTATCAAGGATGTAAGGCATGTGTACGTGTAGGAAGAGAGGAAAGTGATTGGTTCTCAGTGAATGTAGGTTTGTGGCAGGGGTGTGTGATGTCTCCATGGTTGTTTAATTTGTTTATGGATGGGGTTGTTAGGGAGGTGAATGCAAGAGTTTTGGAAAGAGGGGCAAGTATGAAGTCTGTTGTGGATGAGAGAACTTGGGAAGTGAGTCAGTTGTTGTTCGCTGATGATACAGCACTGGTGGCTGATTCGTGTGAGAAACTGCAGAAGCTGGTGACTGAGTTTGGTAAAGTGTGTGAAAGAAGAAAGTTAAGAGTAAATGTGAATAAGAGCAAGGTTATTAGGTACAGTAGGGTTGAGGGTCAAGTCAATTGGGAGGTGAGTTTGAATGGAGAAAAACTGGAGGAAGTAAAGTGTTTTAGATATCTGGGAGTGGATCTGGCAGCGGATGGAACCATGGAAGCGGAAGTGAATCATAGGGTGAGGGAAGGGGTGAAAATCCTGGGAGCCTTGAAGAATGTGTGGAAGTCGAGAACATTATCTCGGAAAGCAAAAATGGGTATGTCTGAAGGAATAGTGGTTCCAACAATGTTGTATGGTTGCGAGGCGTGGGCTATGGATAGAGTTGTGCGCAGGAGGGTGGATGTGCTGGAAATGAGATGTTTGAGGGCAATGTGTGGTGTGAGGTGGTTTGATCAAGTAAGTAATGTAAGGGAAAGAGAGATGTGTGGAAATAAAAAGAGCGTGGTTGAGAGAGCAGAAGAGGGTGTTTTGAAATGGTTTGGGCACATGGAGAGAATGAGTGAGGAAAGATTGACCAAGAGGATATATGTGTCAGAGGTGGAGGGAATGAGGAGAAGTGGGAGACCAAATTGGAGGTGGAAAGATGGAGTGAAAAAGATTTTGTGTGATTGGGGCCTGAACATGCAGGAGGGTGAAAGGAGGGCAAGGAATAGAGTGAATTGGATCGATGTAGTACACCGGGGTTGACGTGTTGTCAGTGGATTGAATCAGGGCATGTGAAGCATCTGGGGTAAACCATGGAAAGTTGTGTGGGGCCTGGATGTGGAAAGGGAGCTGTGGTTTCGGGCATTATTGCGTGGCAGCTAGAGACTGAGTGTGAACGAATGAGGCCTTTGTTGTCATTTTCCTAGTGCTACCTCGCACACATGAGGGGGGAGGGGGATGGTATTCCATGTGTGTCGAGGTGGCAATGGGAGTGAATGGGGGCAGACAGTGTGAATTGTGTGCATGGGTATATATGTATGTGTCTGTGTATGTATATATATGTGTACATTGAGATGTATAGGTATGTATATTTGCATGTGTGGACGTGTGTGTGTGTATACATTGTGTATGGGGGTGGGTTGGGCCATTTCTTTCGTCTGTTTCCTTGCGCTACCTCGCAAACGCGGGAGACAGCGACAAAGCAAAATAAATAAATATAAATAGACAGATAGCTAGATAGAATGATGGCAGCACATCACCCTTGGCTTCTGAGTTCATACAAAGCAACCAGCCAGCTAAGCTGCAGGGAAAGCTGCCCAATTTTTCTTTATGGTACGTAGTGTTCACTCATTAACACTAAAATACCTCCTGACAGACACGGCACTTTCACTATATGTAAGATGATCAAATTACTTCACTTACTGTTCCAATGACTTTAATTTCTTTACCACCCATAGGGTAGCACAACTAAAATCACAAGCTGTATGCCTACAGGACATATGTAAGGACAAAAAGCACCAAATAAGTTCACAATATCAAAAGTATGTATTACAATGAGATGACTTATGGAGTTCTGCACTCACTGAGAGTCACAGACATTTGAATAATGCAGCCAGAGCATGGGTGGTGTGATTATGTTACTTGCACATTGCTATGTGCATCTTCTTAACACCATGCTTGTCTAGAAGTGGTCCATGGCCATCATGAAACTCTCAGACTCGTCTGACAAGTGGCAAAAAATAGTGGGGATACTTAGAACTCAGTACCATGGTTAACAAAATGTTATACAATACCGTAAGCATGTACACTAGAAACCACAGCTGATAATACCATGGTAAGCAAAGGATATCTGTATGTGTGTAGTGTGCTTCGCAGATATAGTGTGAAATCACACCTAGAAAAAACTATAAAATGTGTTGATGTCTCATTATGTGCTATGTAGGTACCCACTCTCTCCTATCACTAAGTAAAAGACTATGGAAGCAATGAAAATCTATTCAGTTTTAGACTAAAGATAAAGATACATGTATAGTAGTATTAGGGCTTATATTCTGGTGATAAAACTTATCTGTCCATTTATTCATGTGAATAAAGTTCTGCTTGGGTAAATAATACATCAAAGATACACGTGTGTGTAGTGTGCATAGTGTATATATCATGGCATAATGCCTAGAAAGAAACCAGAAGAAACATAATCATTGTACAGTCATCAAGAGACAGCATTCATGCCACCTGCCTGCTTCTTCTCCTAACCAGCCATCAGACTAAGAGAGAGAAAATAATCTTCTTAATTTGGTTTTCTTGTAATTGTGTTTGATATATATATATTGTGTAGCAAAAAAAAAAATTATTGATTTTTTCTCACATGGGTTGGGGGGTCTCTTGAATTGCAATCAAGGGTTGAGGAACACAAATTGGCATATTTTCCCATCTCTTTTTGGCTTCATACATCCTAGGCTTCCAGGTAGGATAGTTAATAGCTACCTCAACAGTTCACTGCCATGAGTTTTGACTGAAGCCTTGCACTAACATTTTTTCAGCAGCACTGTAAAAACTGTAAAA
Source organism: Panulirus ornatus (assembly GCF_036320965.1). Lineage (NCBI taxonomy): Eukaryota > Metazoa > Arthropoda > Malacostraca > Decapoda > Palinuridae > Panulirus > Panulirus ornatus. Next base: position 16,933,225 of record NC_092253.1, read on the forward strand.
GTCATTTCATCCCTTCATTTCTTCAAGAAGGTGAACATCTTGACGTGCATGGCTTTTCAGCCGTGGTCTCACTGGAGACTGAATACAAAACAGAGTACTTTCCTTCTACTTGGTATGGGGTATTCTAATACAGGCAGTCATACCTAAACTGTGGCACACATAGTTTTGCCTTGTATGGGGCAAATTCCAGTGTCAGGTAGACCTTCCCACAGACAAAATTTTCCACTCTCCTCTGGAAGCCTCACTCCTTCAATATTTCCAAACATGACTCAAGATGACAACACATGATAATGAAAAAATTTAGTTACTCCATCACTGTTATATCAAAGTGAACTGTCCTCTTTGTAAAGAAATCTTTACCAGCCTCTAAAAGGGACCCTATGTACCAAATAAATATATGTAAGATAGTCACCTCATTCAGTCTATATTCCTTTTATGTGTGTTATCTCTCTCTAGCTTTGGACAGACATATCCAACAAGGATGAATTTATTACTCATTGGAAGGTCATTCAGGTTTGGTCCCTTGAAACCTCTTCCCTTTCATATCAAATTAAAGGAACATGCTGTTCCAAAATTATTCCTTGATTGCAAGTCTGTTCTCCAGCAAAAAGAGCACCTGACTTGTAATAGATAATACTACATGAATCTAGCGCATTTCTAATCTGCGAGGAATATGCCAGTCTTATCCTGGATACCATAGAGAGGATACTATTTCCAGCATGGGACTACATTCAGGAATTTTACAAGTGTGTGCAATTCCAAGACCCTGTATTGGTTTCAACCTTTTCGCAGTCAGCCATCAGAAAGACTATCATTCTGGGGGTTCCATCTCCACAGGATCTCTTCATCACCAAAGTCAATGCTCTCCTTTTGGTGTACACATCTCCTGTGAAAGACTTACAACCCCATGATACAGATTCTTTCTCTGTTATTTGACAAATATGGAACAACTTTTTCCACTTCCTTTTATCAAACTTATGTTCACAAGTTCTTTAGCAGCTAAATCTACTTCGTGATTTAGTGACCATGATAGCACAGTTTTACAGGGCAATCCTTGGTTCCCCCACAGTCTTAACCACTGCTTAAATCCAGCCCTAATTCTGCTCACCCTCACACCTGTTAGCCATGACAGGTCTAATGCTGTCCTAATTGCTACAAATAAGGGATTTCTCTTCACTGTTAACAAAAACTAGTAAGGAAATCCTATTTTCAAAGACTTGATTATATTAGATCCTCTAAAGGCTGCCAGTATCAGTCAGTTTGAAGGGCTTTCCATAAGTTTTTAGAAAAATACCCATAAATTACCATCTCAGACCATGTTCTTGCCTTTGCATCCTTACTACTCTGCTCCATGATCAGAAAACGGTTACCAATAACCTGTCACCTATAAATATGCCCTTCAGAAACAACCTTCAGATGACTGTAATTGATCTTATTGGTCCAACAACTAAAAAAATCTGCACACCTATTTCCTTCAGCAATCCCAGTTCCAGTTTAACAGCCTACAATTTAGTCTAAAAGAAAGATCTTGGATGTACAAACCAATTCCTTTATGTCTAGTTTTCTTGTTGTTCCCTTATGTAACAAGTTCCTGATCTCATCACTGTTCCTTGTAAAAATAGTTTTGTTGTGTTCCATTTAAACAATTCCCTCAGCTTTTTACAAGGATAAATCATCATTACTTCTATACTGAAGAGGAGAGGCATACCTCACAGTCTCTATTCCTTAGGCAATTTGAAATCCTGTGTGAATTCTACAACTGAACACCTGGAGATCATCTTTTTATCACTCCTCCCTCTGATGGAAAAGAAAAATTGACACATACCAAAACCCCCATCCTAAAGTTCCAGCCTGTCTTAAATGCCTATACCCAGGATGTCAGACAAGCAGCCTCTATTCTACTCCAAGTAAGGAACCACTTGCTGAAGGAAGCTCATCTTAAAAGGGCTGTTTATCTCTGTCAGCACTGTCTATTGTTATCTCGGTCTGCATCTGCAGGACACTACCCTCTGTGACATTTAGGAATCTGCCAGGCTCCTCTGCCGAACCCACCACTCACCTCTTTATAGTAAGTTTCCCAATAACCTCACATCAGACTTTGCTCTCATCTCCTTTTTTCAGGGGTCGATTCTTGTTAGAAATGGAATTACAAACTAAAAAAAAAAAAGCAATATCTCGGTACAAGAAAAGCCACTGAACTAGCATCCATTTCTTCTGTCCCTCCTCCTTACACTTCTATACATCATTTAGTGTAATTTGGGGTTTTGCAGAAATGACTGGTTTGGCCATGTTTACCGAAGATGTGAGTGAGCTTGAAAAAGAGACCTTTGTGAAGTGGCATAGGGGTAAGAGTAAATGAAACAAGGGGAGTGGAAGGTACTTAGAAGGAAGCAGTGCTTACAAATGCAAGAGAGGTATGTGGCTTGCAGAAGGTGAAATGAGGGTGTAAGAGAAAGGGTAATGAGTGGTGGGATGAAGAAATCTAAATACTAATGAATGAGAAAAGAGAGATCACCATCTGGACAGTACCTGAAGGGAACAAGTGCAAGTGATTAGGAGGAATACAAAAGAGTGGCAGTAGGTCAAGAGAGCTGAAAAAGAGAACAAATGAGTTGCAATGACATTGTGTCACTGAAGTTTACAGAGAATAAAAAAAAATTGGAAAGAGACAACACTGTAAGGAGAACAAGAATATAAGACAGCAAAAGCAAAAGGTAGCATATATGGAAATGGAGAGAAACAAAAACGAGGTGTAAAACAGATGGAACGAGTATTATGAAGGACTACGGAATGTAAGATGATAGAGTGACAGATGCAGTATGTTAAGGTAAGGTTGCAAGAAAAGTGAGTCCTGTTGAATGGTATTGAGAAAACAAAGGAAACAGTTAAAGCCTTGCATAAGAAGTGTGACAAAGTGGCAAGCATATATACAACTGCACATGTTTCTCAAGAAAGAGGATGACAGTGATGTTGATCGGCTAATCAGGCTACTCAGCATTTGTATGGGTCAAGGTGAGGTGCCAGAGCATAGACCAGAATGCGCATATAGCTACCTTACGTAAAAGCAAATGGGATAAAAGTGAATGCTCGAATTACAAAGTTATGTCTGTCAAGCACCATATGCCTGGTAAAATGTTTGGGAGAGTTGTGATTGAGAGTGGTGGCACACAGAACATTTGAATGTGCAAAAGACCTGTGGCTTCAGGATGGGTCAAGGACTTATGTGAGAAATACTTGGGGAAAGAAGTCTAGGACGCATTTATAAAAAAAAATTTATAGATCTGGTGAAAGCATATGAAAAGGTTGAGAGGCCTTGTGGAAAGTATTAGAAATATCTGGTGTAAATGAAATGTTACTAAAACAATGAGGAGTTTTAACGAGAGAAGTCAGACGTGTGTGAGCAGGATGGGAGGAGTTTGAGTGGTTCTTGGTGAAGGTGGGTATGCATCTAGGATGTGTGAAGTCACTAAATGTTAAATCTGTTTATGAACAGGATGAGAAAAGTGAAAGCAAGATTCTTTGAGGAAGGGACAGGTTTATGGTATGCTGGAGTAGGGACATGGAGGGTTAATCAGTAGCTGTTTGCAGATGACATGGCTCTAATGGTAAATTCCAAAGACTCTAAAATAGGTTCCCAAACTTCTGAATTTGTCAACCACATTACAGACTTACAAAGCCTTCATCAACCCCAGTAAGTAACCAGCTTCCCGAGTGCTGTAGGTGCCTCATAAAGATAGAATGGAATTCTGGGCAGTAAAACTCAATAAATGATAATTGTATTTACAAACTAAATCAGCAAAATTGAACAAGCGTAAAAAAACTAATGAAAAATACCTTTTAACTGATGAAGTTTACATCCTCAATGAGATACATGGGCTGAGTTTTCCACATTATTATACGAGCAACAGAAACTTACACTACCTTCCCTTTATATGTGATTAACTATATGAACTTTTAAAGTTAAAAATATATTGATGCCCTCTTGACCACCTAGATATTCATTGACCCCCTGCACAGTTCCAGCAACCCATGGGTATATGTGACAACCACTTTGAGAACCACTACTCTAAAAGCTGGAGATATAATTCAGAAGAATGTTTCAAAGGAGAAAGTTGAGTTATTTCTTTTTAAGTTCAGACAGCACAGACAACTGAGGCCCTAATCAAGGCTCATCCTCCTCGAAGGCTTATATTGGGGTGTCTCAATTTGTGTGGATGTAACCAAGACGAGAAGAAAGGAGAGATAGGTAGGATGTTTAATAAAAGAAACCTGGACGTTCTGGCTCTGAGTCAAATGAAGTTCATGGGTAAAAGGAAAGAATGGCTTGGAAAAGTCTTAAGAGTAAAGTCAGGGGTTAGTGAGAGGACAAGAGCTAAGGAAGGAACATCACTACTCCTGAGGAAGGAGCTGTGGGAGTGTGTAATAATGCAAGAAAGTAAATTCTAGACTGATGTGGGTAAAACTGAAAGTGGATGGAGAGACATTAGTGATTATTGGTGCTTATGCACCTGATCATGATAGGAGAGATCATGAAAGGCAAATGTTTTGGGAGCAGCTGAATGAGCGTGTCAGCAGCTTTGATGCACAGGACTGGGTATTAGTGTTGGGTGATTTAAATGCGAAGGTGAGTAATGTGTTGGTTGAGGGTATAATTGGTGTACATAGGATATTCAGTGTTGTAAATGGAAATGATGAAGAGCTTGTGGATTTGTGTGCTTAAAAGGACTGGTGACTGGGAATATTTGGTTAAAAAGAGAGATATACATAAGTGTACATATGTGAGTAGGAGAGATAGTCAAAGGGCGTTATTGGATTACAAGTTAATTCATAGGCATGTAAAAGAGATATTTTTGGATGTCAATGTCCTGAGAGGGACAGCAGGAAGGATGTCTGACTATCTTGTGGAGGTAAAGGTGAAGGTTTGTTGAGGTTTTCAAAAAGAAGAGAAAATGTTGGGGAGAAGAGAGCGGTGAGAGTAAGTGAGCTTGGAAAGGACATTTGTGTGAGGAAGTACCAGGAGAGATTGAGTGAAGAATCCCAAAAGGCGAAAGTGAATGACTTGAGGGGAGTGGGTTAGAAATGGGATGTATTTAGGGAAGCAGTGATGGCATGTGCAAAAGATGCATGTGACATGAGAAAGATAGGAGGTGGGCAGATTTGAAAGAGTAATGAATGGCAGGATGAAGAAGTAGAGTTGTTAGTGGAAGAGAAAACAGAGGCATTTGGATGATTCTTACAAGAAAGGAGTGCAAATGACTGGGACATGTATAAAAGAAAGTGGCAAAAGGTAAAGAGGAAAGTGCAAGGGTTGAAAAAGAGAGCAAATGAGAGTTGGGGTGAAAGAGTACCATTAAACTTCAGGAACAATAATACCATGTTTTGGAAGGAGGTGAATAATACACATAGGACAAGAGAACATATGGGAACATTGGTGAAGGGGGCAAGGAGGGGAGTAATAACAGGTAGCAATGAAGTGAGAAGGAGTGAGTATTTTGAAGATTTGTTGAATGTATTTGATGATAGAGTGGCAGATGCAGGGTGTTTTGGTCACAGTGGTATGTGAAGTGAGAGGGTCAGAGAGAATAGTTTCGTTAAGAGAGAAGAGGTAGTTAAAGCTTTGAGTAAAATAAAAGCTGGCAAGGTGGCAGGTTTGGATGATAATGCAGTTGAATTTATAAAGAAAGGGGCTGAGTGCTGTTCATTGGTTGGTAAGGATATTAACTGTATGTATGGATCATGGTGAAGTGCCTGAGGATTGGTGGAATGTGTGCATAGTGCAATCGTACAAAGACAATGGGGATAAAGGTGAGTGTTCAAACAATAGAGGCATAATTTTTTTGACTATTCCTGGGAAATTATATGGGAGGGTATTGATTGAGAGGGTGAAGGCATGAACAGAGCATCAGATTGGGGAGTAGCAGCATGGTTCCAGAAGTGGTAGAGGATGTGCAGATCAGGTGTTTGCTTTGAAGAATGTGTGAGAAAAATACTTAGAAAACGGATAGATTTGTATGCAGCATTTATGGATCTGGAGAAGGCATATGATAGGATTGACAAACATGCTGTGTGGAAGGTCTTAAGAGTATATGATGTGTGAGGTAAGCTACTAGAAACAGTGAAAAGTTTTTACCTAGTATGTAAGGCATGTGTAAGAGTAGGAAGAGAGGAGAATGACTAGTTCCCAGTGAAGGTTAGTCTGCATAAGGTGTGTATGACGTCCTGATGGTTGTTTAATTTGTTTATGGATGGGGTGGTTAGGGAGAGAATACAAGAGTTTTGGAAAGAGGGGTGAGTATCCAGTCTGCTGGGGGAATGAGAGGGCCTGGGAAAAAAGTCAGTTGTTGTTTGCCAATGATACAGCACTGGTGGGTGATTCTAGTGAGAAACTGCAGCAGTTGGTGACTGAGTTTGGAAAAGTGTGTGAAATGAGAAAGTTGAGAGTAAATGTGAATAAGAACAAGCTTATTAGGTTCAGTAGGGTTGAGGGACAAGTTAATGGGGATGTATGTATGAATGGAGAAAAAATACAGGAAGTGAAGTGTTTTAGATATTTGGGAGTAGACTTGGCAATGAATGGAAACATGGAAGCAGAAGTGAGTCACAGGTTGGGGGAGGGGTCAATGGTTCTGGGAGTGATGAAGAATGTGTGGAAGGAGAAAATGTTATCTGAGAGAGCAAAAACGAGTATGTTTGAAGGAATAGTAGTTCCAATAATATCAATGGCTGCAAGACATGGGCTGTAGAAAGGGTTATATGGAGGAGAGTGGATATGTTCAAAATGAAATGTTTGAGGACAGTATGTGGTGTGAGGTGGTATGCTCAAAAAAATAATGAAAGGGTGAGAGAGACATGCGGAAATAAAATGAGGGTGGTTCAGAGAGCAGAACAGAGTGTGTTTGAATGGTTTGGGCATATTGAGAAAATGAATGAGGAAAGGTTGACAAAGAGGATACATGTGCCAAAGGTGAAGGGAATAAGAAGAGGGAGAATGAATTGGAGGTGAAAGGATGGAGTGAAAAAGATTTTGAGCTATTGGGGCCTGAACATACAAGAGGGTGAGAGGAGTGCAAGGAATAGAGTGAATTGGAATGATGTGGTATACTGGAGTCGACGTGCTGTCAATGGATTGAACCAGGGCATGTGAAGCGTTAGTGGTAAATCATAGAAAGGTCTGTACGGCCTGGATGTGGAAAGGGAGCTATGGTTTCGGTGCATTACATATGACAGCCAGAGACTGAGTGTGAATGAATGTGGCCTTTTCGTCTGGTGCTGCCTCGCTGGAGGGGGGGTATGCTATGTCATGTGTGGTGGGTTGGCAACAAGAATGGATGAAGGCAGCAAGTATAGATATGTACATATGTATATGTCTGTGTGTGTAGATGTATGCATACATTGAAATGTATATGTATGTATATGTGCGTGTGTGGGCATTTATGTATATACATGTATATGTGGGTGGGTTGGGAATTTCCTCGTCTGTTTCCTTGCACTACCTCACCAACACGGGAGATGGTGGTTATAATAAAAAAAAAAGTTGAAATATGTATATAAGTATATGTGCATGTATCGGCATTTATGTATATATGTGTGTATATGAATGGTTGGGTCATTCTTCATCTGTTTCCTAGCACTACCTTGCTGATGTGGGAAACAGCGATTAGGGACAATAAATGAAAAAAATATTTTCATACATATTCACTATTTCCCGTGTTAGCAAGGTAGCATTAAGAAGAGAGAAATGACCCTTAAAAGGAAATATCCTCACTTGGCCTCTTTCTCTCAAACATACACTACAGAGGTAGTGCCAGGAAAAGAAGAAAAAAAGGCCACAAACGCTCACACTCAATCTCTAGCTGTCATGTGCAATGCACTGAAACCACAGCTCCCTTTCCACATTCAGGCCCCAGAGACCTTTTCGTGGCTTGCCCTAGATGCTTCACATGCCCTGGTTCAGTCCATTGACAGCACGTCAACCCCGGTATACCAAATTGTTCCAATTCACTCTATTCCTTGCACGCCTTTCACCCTCTTGTATGTTCAGGCCCTGATCGCTCAAAATCTTTTTCACTCCATCCTTCTACCTCCAATTCAGCCTTCCACTTCTCCTTGTTCCTTCCACCTCTGACACATATATCCTCTTTGTCAATCTTTCCTCACTCATTTTCTCCATGTGTCTAAACCATTTCAACACAACCTCTTCTGCTCTCTCAACCACACTCTATTTATTACCACACATCTCTCTTACCCTTTCATTACTTACTCAAACCACCTCATACCACATACTGTCCTCAAACATTTCATTTCAAACACACCCACCCATCTCCATACAACCCCATATATAGCCCAGAGCTTACAACCATATAACATTGTTGGAACCACTATTCCTTCAAACATACCTATTTTTGCTTTGCGAGATAATGTTCTCACCATCCACATATTCTTCAACGCTCCCAGAACTTACACTCCCAGAACTTTCGCCCCCTCCCCCACCCTGTGATTCACTTCCACTTCCATGGTTCAATCCGCTGCCAAATCCACTCCAAGAAATCTTAAACACTTCATTTCCTCCAGTTTTTCTCCACTCAAACTTACCTGCCAATTGACTTGCCCTTAACCCTAATGTACCTAATAACCTTGCTCTTATTTACATTTACTCTCAGCTTTCTTCTTTTACACACTTTACCAAACTCAGTCATCAACCTCTGCAGTTTCTCACCCGAATCAGCCACCAGCGCTGTATCATCAGCGAACAACAACTGACTCACTTCCCAGGCTCTCTCATCCACAAGACTGCATACCCGCCCCTCTCGCCAAAACTCTTGCATCTACCTCCCTAACCACCCCATCCATAAACAAATTAAACAACCATAGGGACATCATGCACCCCCGCCGCAAACCAACATTCGCAAGGACCCAATCACTCTCCTCTCTTCCTACTCATACATATACCTTACATCCGTGGTAAAAACTTTTCACTGCTTCTAGCAACTTACCTCCCACACCATTTACTCATAAAACCTTCCACAAAACATCTCTATCAACTCTACTATATGACTTTTACAGATCCATAAATGCTACATAAAAATCCATCTGTTTTTCTAAGTATTTTTCACATACATTTTTCGAAGCAAACACCTGATCCACACATGTTCTATTTCTGAAACCACACTACTCTTCCCCAACCTGATGCTCTGTACATGCCTTAACCTCTCAATCAATACCCTCCCATATAATTTCCCAGGAATACTCAACAAACTTATACCTCTGTAATTTCAGCAATCACCTTTATCCCCTTTGCTTCTGTACAGTGGCACTATGCATGTATTTCTCCAATCCTCAGGCACTTCACCATGAGCCATACATACATTGAATATCCTCACTAACCAATAGACAACACAGTCACCCCCATTTTTTTTAATAAATTCCACTGCAGTACCATCCAAACCTGCAGCCTTACCGGATTTCATCTTCCGCAAAGCTTTCACTACATCTTTGTTTGCCAAATCATTCTCCCTGACCCTCTCACTTCGAACACCAACCCGACCAAAACACCCTATATCTGCCAACCTATCACCAAACGCATTCAACAAACCTTTAAAATACTCCATCTCCACTTCATCACCACTTGTTATTACCTCCCCATTTGCCCCCTTCACTGATGTTCCCATTTGTTCTCATCTTACGCAAGTTATTTACCTCCTTCCAAAACATTTTTTTTTTATCATTATACTTAGTCGCTGTCTCCCGCTGTCCTAGAATTTAATGATACTCTCTCGCCCCAACTCTAATTAGCCATCTTTTTCACCTCTTGCGCCTTCCTCTTGACCTCCTGAAGCTTTCTTTTGTCCATCTCCCAGTCATCTGCATATCATCCCAGCAAATATTGTCCAAACGCCTCTCTTTTCTCTTTCACTTACAACCTTACTTCTTATCCCACCACTCACTATCCTTTCTAATCTGCCCAACTCCCACGCTTCTCATGCCACATGCATCTTTTGCGCAAGTCATCACTGCTTCCCTAAATACATCCCATTCCTCTCCACTCCCTTCGCGTCATTTGCTCTTATCTTTTGCCATTCTACACTCTATCTCTCCTGGTACTTCCTCACACAAGTCTCCTTTTCAAGCTCACCTACTCTCACCACTCTCTTCTCCCCAACATTCTCTCTCCTTTTCCGGAAACCTCTACAAATCTTCACCTTCGCCTCAACAAGATAGTGATCAGACATCCCTCAAGCTGCCCCTCTCAGCACATTAACATCAACAAGTCTCTCTTTTACACGCCTATCAATTAACACGTAATCCAATAACTCCCATTGACCATCTCTCTAACCACATATGTATACTTATGTATATCTCTCTTTTCAAATCAGGTATTCCCAATCACCAGGCCTTTTTCAGCACACAGATCCACAAGCTCTTCCCCATTTCCATTTACAACACTGAACACCCCATGTACACCAATTATACTCTCAACTGTCACATTACTCACCTTTGCATTAAAATCACCCATCACTATAACCCGGTTTCGTGCATCAAAGCTGCTAACACACTCACTCAGCTGCTCACAAAACACTTTATTATACTCAATCACTGTTTCCGGCTCAGGAAACAAAGAATGGCTCATCCACTCACACACACACACACACACACACACACACACATACATACATATATATATATATATATATATATATATATATATATATATATATATATATTATATATATCTTTTCTTTTTTTTAAACTATTCGCCATTTCCCGCGTTAGCGAGGTAGCGTTAAGAACAGAGGACTGGGCCTTTTTTGGAATATCCTCACCTGGCCCCCTCTGTTCCTTCTTTTGGAAAAAAGAAAAAAAAAGAAAAAAAGAGAGGGGAGGATTTCCAGCCCCCCGCTCCCTCCCCTTTTAGTCGCCTTCTACGACACGCAGGGAATACGTGAGAAGTATTCTTAATCCCCTATCCCCAGGGATATATATATATACATATATATATATATATATATATATATATATATATATCCCTGGGGAGAGGGGATTAAGAATACTTCCCACGCATTCCTCGCGAGTCGTAGAAGGCGACTAAAGGGGACGGGAGCGGGGGGCCAGAAACCCTCCCCTCCTTGTATTTTAACTTTCTAAAAGGGGAAACAGAAGAAGGAGTCACGCGAAGAGTGCTCATCCTCCTCGAAGGCTCAGACTGGGGTGTCTAAATGTGTGTGGATGTAACCAAGATGAGAAAAAAGGAGAGATAGGTAGTATGTTTGAGGAAAGGAACCTGGATGTTTTGGCTCTGAGTGAAAGGAAGCTAAAGGGTAAAGGGGAAGAGTGGTTTGGGAATGTCTTGGGAGTAAAGTCAGGGGTTAGTGAGAGGACAAGAGCAAGGAAAGGAGTAGCACTACTCCTGAATCAGGAGTTGTGGGAGTATGTGATAGGGTGTAAGAAAGTAAATTCTAGATTGATATGGGTAAAACTGAAAGTTGATGGAGAGAGATGGGTGATTATTGGTGCATATGCACCTGGGCATGAGAAGAAAGATCATGAGAGGCAAGTGTTTTTGGAGCAGCTGAATGAGTGTGTTAGTGGTTTTGATGCACAATACCGGGTTATAGTGATGGGTGATTTGAATGCAAAGGTGAGTAATGTGGCAGTTGAGGGAATAATTGGTATACATGGAGTGTTCAGTGTTGTAAATGGAAATGGTGAAGAGCTTGTAGATTTATGTGCTGAAAAAGGACTGGTGATTGGGAATACCTGGTTTAAAAAGCGAGATATACATAAGTATACGTATGTAAGTAGGAGAGATGGCCAGAGAGCATTATTGGATTACGTGTTAATTGATAGACGCACGAAAGAGAGACTTTTGGATGTTAATGTGCTGAGAGGTGCAACTGGAGTGATGTCTGATCATTATCTTGTGGAAGCGAAGGTGAAGATTTGTAGGGGTTTTCAGAAAAGAAAAGAGAATGTTGGGGTGAAGAGAGTGGTGAGAGTAAGTGAGCTTGGGAAGGAGACTTGTGTGAGGAAGTACCAGGAGAGACTGAGTACAGAATGGAAAAAGGTGAGAACAAAGGAGGTAAGGGGAGTGGGGGAGGAATGGGATGTATTTAGGGAAGCAGTGATGGCTTGCGCAAAAGATGCTTGTGGCATGAGAAGCGTGGGAGGTGGGCAGATTAGAAAAGGTAGTGAGTGGTGGGTTGAAGAAGTAAGATTATTAGTGAAAGAGAAGAGAGAGGCATTTGGACGATTTTTGCAGGGAAACAAATGCAAATGAGTGGGAGAGGTATAAAAGAAAGAGGCAGGAGGTCAAGAGAAAGGTGCAAGAGGTGAAAAAGAGGGCAAATGAGACTTGGGGTGAGAGAGTATCATTAAATTTCAGGGAGAATAAAAAGATGTTCTGAGAGGAGGTAAATAAAGTGCGTAAGACAAGGGAGCAAATGGGAACTTCAGTGAAGGGGGCAAATGGGGAGGTGATAACAAGTAGTGGTGATGTGAGAAGGAGATGGAGTGTATTTTGAAGGTTTGTTGAATGTGTTTGATGATAGAGTGGCAGATGTGGGGTGTCTTGGTCGAGGTGGTGTGCAAAGTGAGAGGGTTAGGGAAAATGATTTGGTAAATAGAGAAGAGGTAGTAAAAGCTTTACGGAAGATGAAAGCCGGCAAAGCAGCAGGTGTGGATGGTATTGCAGTGGAATTTATTAAAAAAGGGGATGACTGTGTTGTTGACTGGTTGGTAAGGTTATTTAATGTATGTATGATTCATGGTGAGGTGCCTGAGGATTGGCGGAATGCGTGCATAGTGCCATTGTACAAAGGCAAAGGGGATAAGAGAGAGTGCTCAAATTACAGAGGTATAAGTTTGTTGAGTATTCCTAGGAAATTATATGGGAGGGTATTGATTGAGAGGGTGAAGGCATGTACAGAGCATCAGATTGGAGAAGAGCAGTGTGGTTTCAGAAGTGGTAGAGGATGTGTGGATCAGGTGTTTGCTTTGAAGAATGTATGTGAGAAATACTTAGAAAAGCAAATAGATTTGTATGTAGCATTTATGGATCTGGAGAAGGCATATGATAGAGTTGATAGAGATGCTCTGTGGAAGGTTTTAAGAATATATGGAGTGGGAGGCAAGTTGTTAGAAGCAGTGAAAAGTTTTTATCGAGGATGTAAGGCATGTGTACGTGTAGGAAGAGAGGAAAGTGATTGGTTCTCAGTGAATGTAGGTTTGCGGCAGGGGTGTGTGATGTCTCCATGGTTGTTTAATTTGTTTATGGATGGGGTTGTTAGGGAAGGGAATGCAAGAGTTTTGGAAAGAGGGGCAAGTATGCAGTCTGTTGTGGATGAGAGAGCTTGGGAAGTGAGTCAGTTGTTGTTCGCTGATGATACAGCGCTGGTGGCTGATTCATGTAAGAAACTGCAGAAGCTGGTGACTGAGTTTGGTAAAGTGTGTGAAAGAAGAAAGTTAAGAGTGAATGTGAATAAGAGCAAGGTTATTAGGTACAGTAGGGTTGAGGGTCAAGTCAATTGGGAGGTAAGTTTGAATGGAGAAAAACTGGAGGAAGTGAAGTGTTTTAGATATCTGGGAGTGGATCTGGCAGCGGATGGAACCATGGAAGCGGAAGTGAATCATAGGGTGGGGGAGGGGGCGAAAATTTTGGGAGCCTTGAAGAATGTTTGGAAGTCGAGAACATTATCTCGGAAAGCAAAAATGGGTATGTTTGAAGGAATAGTGGTTCCAACAATGTTCTATGGTTGCGAGGCGTGGGCTATGGATAGAGTTGTGCGCAGGAGGGTGGATATGCTGGAAATGAGATGTTTGAGGACAATGTGTGGTGTGAGGTGGTTTGATCGAGTAAGTAATGTAAGGGTGAGAGAGATGTGTGGAAATAAAAAGAGTGTGGTTGAGAGAGCAGAAGAGGGTGTTTTGAAATGGTTTGGTCACATGGAGAGAATGAGTGGGGAAAGATTGACCGAGAGGATATATGTGTCAGAGGTGGAGGGAACGAGGAGAAGTGGGAGACCAAATTGGAGGTGGAAGGATGGAGTGAAAAAGATTTTGAATGATCGGGGCCTGAACATGCAGGAGGGTGAAAGGCGTGCAAGGAATAGAGTGAATTGGAACGATGTGGTATACCGGGGTCGACGTGCTGTCAATGGATTGAACCAGGGCATGTGAAGCGTCTGGGGTAAACCATGCAAAGTGTGTGGGGCCTGGATGTGGAAAGAGAGCTGTGGTTTCGGTGCATTATTACATGACAGCTAGAGACTGAGTGTGAACGAATGGGGCCTTTGGTGTTTTTCCTAGCGCTATCTCGCACACATGAGGGGGGAGGGGGTTGTTATTCCATGTGTGGCGAGGTGGCAATGGGAACAAATAAAGGCAGACAGTATGAATTATGTACATGTGTATATATGTATATGTCTGTGTGTGTATATATATGTGTACATTGAGATGTATAGGTATGTATATTGTGCGTCTGTGGACATGTATGTATATACATGTGTATGTGGGCGGGTTGGGCCATTCTTTCGTCTGTTTCCTTGCGCTACCTCGCTAACGCGGGAGACAGTGACAAAGCAAAATAATAAAAAAAAAAAGAATATATATATATATATATATATATATATATATATATATATATATATATATATATATATATATATATATATATATATATATATATTATCCCTGGGGATAGGGGAATAAGAATACTTCCCACGTATTCCCTGCTTGTCGTAGAAGGCGACTAAAAGGGGAGGGAGCGGGGGGCTGGAAATCCTCCCCTCTCGTTTTCTTTTTTAATTTTCCAAAAGAAGGAACAGAGGGGGCCAGCTGAGGATATTCCAAAAAAGGCCCAGTCCTCTGTTCTTAACGCTACCTCGCTAACGCGGGAAATGGCGAATAGCTTAAAATATATATATATATATATATATATATATATATATATATATATATATATATATATATATATATATATATATATATATATATATTTTTTTTTTTTTTTTTGCTTTGTCACTGTTTCCCGCGTTTGCGAGGTAGCGCAAGGAAACAGACGAAAGAAATGGCCCAACCCACCCCCATACACATGTATATACATACGTCCACACACGCAAATATACATACCTACACAGCTTTCCATGGTTTACCCCAGACGCTTCACATGCCTTGATTCAATCCACTGACAGCACGTCAACCCCGGTATACCACATCGTTCCAATTCACTCTATTCCTTGCCCTCCTTTCACCCTCCTGCATGTTCAGGCCCCGATCACACAAAATCTTTTTCACTCCATCTTTCCACCTCCAATTTGGTCTCCCTCTTCTCCTCGTTCCCTCCACCTCCGACACATATATCCTCTTGGTCAATCTTTCCTCACTCATTCTCTCCATGTGCCCAAACCATTTCAAAACACCCTCTTCTGCTCTCTCAACCACGCTCTTTTTATTTCCACACATCTCTCTTACCCTTACGTTACTTACTCGATTAAACCACCTCACACCACACATTGTCCTCAAACATCTCATTTCCAGCACATCCATCCTCCTGCGCACAACTCTATCCATAGCCCACGCCTCGCAACCATACAACATTGTTGGAACCACTATTCCTTCAAACATACCCATTTTTGCTTTCCGAGATAATGTTCTCGACTTCCACACATTCTTCAAGGCTCCCAGAATTTTCGCCCCCTCCCTCCACTTCCGCTTCCATGGTTCCATCCGCTGCCAGATCCACTCCCAGATATCTAAAACACTTCACTTCCTCCAGTTTTTCTCCAGTCAAACTCACCTCCCAATTGACTTGACCCTCAACCCTACTGTACCTAATAACCTTGCTCTTATTCACATTTACTCTTAACTTTCTTCTTTCACACACTTTACCAAACTCAGTCACCAGCTTCTGCAGTTTCTCACATGAATCAGCCACCAGCGCTGTATCATCAGCGAACAGCAACTGACTCACTTCCCAAGCTCTCTCATCCCCAACAGACTTCATACTTGCCCCTCTTTCCAAAACTCTTGCATTCACCTCCCTAACAACCCCATCCATAAACAAATTAAACAACCATGGAGACATCACACACCCCTGCCGCAAACCTACATTCACTGAGAACCAATCACTTTCCTCTCTTCCTACACGTACACATGCCTTACATCCTCGATAAAAACTTTTCACTGCTTCTAACAACTTGCCTCCCACACCATATATTCTTAATACCTTCCACAGAGCATCTCTATCAACTCTATCATATGCCTTCTCCAGATCCATAAATGCTACATACAAATCCATTTGCTTTTCTAAGTATTTCTCACATACATTCTTCAAAGCAAACACCTGATCCACACATCCTCTACCACTTCTGAAACCACACTGCTCTTCCCCAATCTGATGCTCTGTACATGCCTTCACCCTCTCAATCCATACCCTCCCATATAATTTACCAGGAATACTCAACAAACTTATACCTCTGTAATTTGAGCACTCACTCTTATCCCCTTTGCCTTTGTACAATGGCACTATATATATATATATATATATATATATTATATATATATATATATATATATATATATATATATATATATATATATATATATATATATATATGTACACGAATAAAGTGCATATGAACGCGCACCTTCATAGAACATACAAACCTCCAACAGCCACGATGGAACTCGGAACCTATGTGCAACAGGCGGGATCACTACCGCTAGGCTATGATCGCCTCTAATAGTAAAATGACTATTCGAATACTTTGCACTCGAATACGCTTCGTCTCACGTTGGTGAGTAACAGGACTTACACTGGTCTTTTCCCATCAGGCTCACACAGCCAGCAGATAGCATTTTAACCGAGCCTAACTGTACAACCCGGAGATATAAGAATACGAACAAAGTGCATATGAACGCGCACCTTCATAGAACATACAAACTTCCAACAGCCAGGATCCTCTTTGTCAATCTTTCCCTACTCATTCTCTCTATGTGACCAAACTATTTCAAAACTCCCTCTTCTCAACTACAGTTTTTTTTTTTTATAACCACACATCTCTCTTACCCTTTCATTACTTACTCGATCAAGACACCTCACACCACAGATTGTCCTTAAACATCTCATTTCCAGAACATCCACCCACCTCCGCACAACTCTATCTATAACCCACTCCTCGCAACCATATAACATTGTTGGAACCACTATTCCTTCAAACATATCCATTTTTGCTTTCCAAGATAACGTTTTCGACTTCCACACATTTTTCAACGCTCCCAGAACTTTCGCCCCCTCCCCCACCCTATGATTCACTTCCGCCTCCATGGTTCCATTCGCTGCCAAATTCACTCCCAGATATCTAAAACACCACTTCCTCCAGTGATCCTCCATTCAAACTTACTTCCCAATTGACTTGTACCTCAACCCTACTGTGCCTAATAACCATGCTCTTATTCACATTTAATCTCAGCTTTCTTCTTTCACGCACTTTACCAAACTCAGTCACCAGCCTCTGCAGTTTCTCACCCGAATCAGCCACCAGCGATATATCATCAGCGAACAACAACTGACTCGCTTCCCAAGCTCTCTCATCCCCAACAGACTGCATGCTTGGTCCTCTTTCCAAAACTCGTCCATTTACCTCCCTAACAACCCCATCCATAAACAAATTAAACAACCATGGAGACATCACGCATCCCTGCCGCAAACCAACATTCACTGAGAACCAATCACTTTCCTCTCTTCCTGCTCGAACACATGCCTTACATCCTCGATAAAAACTTTTCACTGCTTTTAACAACTTGCCTCCCACACCATATATTCTTAATACCTTCAGATCCACAAATGCTACATACAAATCCATTTGCTTTTCTAAGTATTTCTCACATACATTCTTCAAAGCAAACACCTGATCCATACATCCTCTACCACTTCTGAAACCATACTGCTCTTCCCCAATCTGATGCTTTGTACATGCCTTCACCCTCTCAGTCAATACCCTTCCATATAATCTCCCAGGAATACTCAACAAACTTATACCTCTTTAATTTAAGCACTCACTTTTATCCCCATTTCCTTTGTACAATGTCACTATGCAAGCATTCCGCCAATCCTCAAGCACCTCACCACTAGTCATACATACACTGAATAACCTTACCAACCACTCAACAATACAGACACCCTCTTTTTGAATAAATTCCACTGCAATACCATCCGAACCCGGTGCCTTGCCGGCTCTCTCTTCCGCAAAGCTTTTACTACCTCCTCTCTGTTTACCAAATCATTCTCCCTAACCCACTCACTTTGCACACCACCTCGACCAAAACACCCTATATCTGCCACTCTATCATCAAACACATTCAACAAACCTTCAAAATACTCACTCCATCTCCTTCTCACATCACCACTACTTGTTATCACCTCCCCATTTGCGCCCTTCACTGAAGTTCCCATTTGCTCCCTTGTCTTACGCACTTTATTTACCTCCTTCCAGAACATCTTTTTATTCTTCATAGAATTTAATGATACTCTCTCACCCCAAGTCTCATTTGCCCTCTTTTTCACCTCTTGCACCTTTCTCTTGACCTCCTGTCTCTTTCTTTTATACATCTCCCACTCAATTGCATTTTTTCCCTGCAAAAATCGTCCAAATGCCTCTCTCTTCTCTTTCACTAATAATCTTACTTCTTCATCCCACCACTCACTACCCTTTCTAATCAACCCACCTCGCGCTCTTCTCATGCCACAAGCATCTTTTGCGCAATCCACCACTGATTCCCTAAATACATCCCATTCCTCCCCCACTCCCCTTACTTCCATTGTTCTCACCTTTTTCCATTCTGTACTCAGTCTCTCCTGGTACTTCCTCACACAAGTCTCCTTCCCAAGCTCACTTACTCTCACCACCCTCTTCACCCCAACATTCACTCTTCTGAAAACCCATACAAATCTTCACCTTAGCCTCTACAAGATAATGATCAGACATCCCTCCAGTTGCACCTCTCAGCACATTAACATCCAAAAGTCTTTCTTTCGCGCGCCTGTCAATTAACACGTAATCCAATATATATATATATATATATATATATATATATATACAAGGATGGGAGGGTTTCTAGACCCCAGCTCGCGTTCCCTTTAGTCACCTTCTACGATACGTGAGGAATGCGTGGGAAATATTCTTTCTCCCCTATCCCCAGTGATTGGCGGAATACTTGCATAGTGCCATTGTGCAAAGGCAAAGGGGATAAAAGTGAGTGCTCAAATTACAGAGGCATAAGTTTGTTGGGTATTCCTGGTAAATTATATGGGAGGGTGGGTATTGATTGAGAGGGTGAAGGCATGTACAGAGCATCAGACTGGGGAAGAGCAGTGTGGTTTCAGAAGTTGTAGAGGATATGTGGATCAGGTGTTTGCTTTGAAAAATGTATGTGAGAAATACTTAAAAAAGTAAATAGATTTGTATGTAGCTTTTATGGATCTGGAGAAGGCATATGATAAGAGTTGACAGAGATGCTCTGTGGAAGGTATTAAGAATATATGGTGTCGGAGGCAAGTTGTTCGAAGCAGTGAAAAGCTTTTTATCGAGGATGTAAGGCATGTGTACGTGTAGGAAGAGAGGAAAGTGATTGGTTCTCAGTGAATGTTGGTTTGCGGCAGGGGTGCGTGATATCTCCATGATTGTTTAATTTGTTTATGGATGGGGTGGTTACGGAGGCGAATGCAAGAGTTTTGGAAAGATGGGCAAGTATGCAGTCTGTTGTGGATGAGAGAGCTTGGGAAGTGAGTCAGTTGTTGTTCGTTGATGATACAGCGCTGTTGGCTGATTCGGGTGAGAAACTGGAGAAGCTGGTGACTGAGTTTGGTAAAGTGTGTGAAAGAAGAAAGGTGAGAGTAATTGTAATTAAGAGCAAGGTTATTAGGTACAGTAGGGTTGAAGGACCAGAGGCAAGTTGTTCGAAGCAGTGAAAAGCTTTTTTATCGAGGATGTAAGGCATGTGTACGTGTAGGAAGAGAGGAAAGTGATTGGTTCTCAGTGAATGTTGGTTTGCGGCAGGGGTGCGTGATATCTCCATGATTGTTTAATTTGTTTATGGATGGGGTGGTTACGGAGGCGAATGCAAGAGTTTTGGAAAGAGGGGCAAGTATGCAGTCTGTTGTGGATGAGAGAGCTTGGGAAGTGAGTCAGTTGTTGTTCGTTGATGATACAGCGCTGTTGGCTGATTCGGGTGAGAAACTGGAGAAGCTGGTGACTGAGTTTGGTAAAGTGTGTGAAAGAAGAAAGGTGAGAGTAATTGTAATTAAGAGCAAGGTTATTAGGTACAGTAGGGTTGAAGGACCAGTCAATTGGCAGGTAAGTTTGAATGGAGGGAAACTGGAGGAAGTGAAGTGTTTTAGATATCTAGGAGTGGATTTGGCAGCGGATGGAACCATGGAAGCGGAAGTGAATCATAGAGTGGGGGAGGCGGCGAAATTTCTGGGAGCGTTGAAGAATGTGTGGAAGTCGAGATCGTTATCTTGGAAAGCAAAAATGGGTATGCTTGAAGGAATAGTGGTTCCAACAATGTTATATGGTCCCGAGGCGTGGGCTATGGATAGAGTTGTGCAAAGGAGGGTGGATGTGCTGGAAAGATGATATATATATATATATATATATATATATATATATATATATATATATATATATATATATATATATATATATATATATATATATATATATATATATATTTTTTTTTTTTTTTTTTGAGAGAGAGAGAGAGTTGGGGTGAGAGAGTATCATTAAATTTTAGGGAGAATAAAAAGATGTTCTGGAAGGAGGTAAATAGGGTGCGTAAGACAAGGGAGCAAATGGGAACTTCAGTGAAGGGCGCAAATGGGGAGGTGATAACAAGTAGTGGTGATGTGAGAAGGAGATGGAGTGAGTATTTTGAAGGATTGTTGAATGTGTTTGATGATAGAGTGGCAGATATAGGGTGTTTTGGTCGAGGTGGTGTGCAAAGTGCGAGGGTTAGGGAAAATGAGTTGGTAAACAGAGAAGAAGTAGTAAAAGCTTTGCGGAAGATGAAAGCCGGCAAGGCAGCAGGTTTGGATGGTATTGCAGTGGAATTTATTTAAAAAGGGGGTGACTGTATTGTTGATTGGTTGGTAAGGTTATTTAATGTATGTATGACTCATGGTGAGGTGCCTGAGGATTGGCGGAATGCGTGCATAGTGCCATTGTACAAAGGCAAAGGGGATAAGAGTGAGTGCTCAAATTACAGAGGTATAAGTTTGTTGAGTATTCCTGGCAAATTATATGGGAGGGTATTGATTGAGAGGGTGAAGGCATGTACAGAGCATCAGATTGGGGAAGAGCAGTGTGGTTTCAGAAGTGGTAGAGGATGTGTGGATCAGGTGTTTGCTTTGAAGAATGTATGTGAGAAATACTTAGAAAAGCAAATGGATTTGTATGTAGCATTTATGGATCTGGAGAAGGCATATGATAGAGTTGATAGAGATGCTCTGTGGAAGGTATTAAGAATATATGGTGTGGGAGGCAAGTTGTTAGAAGCAGTGAAAAGTTTTTATCGAGGATGTAAGGCATGTGTACGTGTAGGAAGAGAGGAAAGTGACTGGTTCTCAGTGAATGTAGGTTTGCGGCAGGGGTGTGTGATGTCTCCATGGTTGTTTAATTTGTTTATGGATGGGGTTGTTAGGGAGGTGAATGCAAGAGTTTTGGAAAGAGGGGCAAGTATGAAGTCTGTTGGGGATGAGAGAGCTTGGGAAGTGAGTCAGTTGTTGTTCGCTGATGATACAGCGCTGGTGGCTGATTCATGTGAGAAACTGCAGAAGCTGGTGACTGAGTTTGGTAAAGTGTGAGAAAGAAGAAAGTTAAGAGTAAATGTGAATAAGAGCAAGGTTATTAGGTACAGTAGGGTTGAGGGTCAATTCAATTGGGAGGTGAGTTTGAATGGAGAAAAACTGGAGGAAGTGAAGTGTTTTAGATATCTGGGAGTGGATCTGGCAGCGGATGGAACCATGGAAGCGGAAGTGGATCATAGGGTGGGGGAGGGGGCGAAAATTCTGGGAGCCTTGAAGAATGTGTGGAAGTCGAGAACATTATCTCGGAAAGCAAAAATGGGTATGTTTGAAGGAATAGTGGTTCCAACAATGTTGTATGGTTGCGAGGCGTGGACTATGGATAGAGTTGTGCGCAGGAGGATGGATGTGCTGGAAATGAGATGTTTGAGTACAATGTGTGGTGTGAGGTGGTTTGATCGAGTAAGTAACGTAAGGGTAAGAGAGATGTGTGGAAATAAAAAGAGCGTGGTTGAGAGAGCAGAAGAGGGTGTTTTGAAATGGTTTGGTCACATGGAGAGAATGAGTGAGGAAAGATTGACCAAGAGGATATATGTGTCGGAGGTGGAGGGAACGAGGAGAAGAGGGAGACCAAATTGGAGGTGGAAAGATGGAGTGAAAAAGATTTTGTGTGATCGGTGCCTGAACATGCAGGAGGGTGAAAGGAGGGCAAAGAATAGAGTGAATTGGAGCGATGTGGTATACCGGGGTTGACGTGCTGTCAGTGGATTGAATCAAGGCATGTGTATGGGGGTGGGTTGGGCCATTTCTTTCGTCTGTTTCCTTGCGCTACCTCGCAAACGCGGGAGACAGCGACAAAAAAAAAAAAAAAAAAAAATATATATATATATATATATATATATATATATATATATATATATATATATATATATATATATGAACATATACATATCAATATATACATACACATACACAGACATACATGTATACATATTAAATTATTCATACTTGCTTGCCTTCATCAATTCCTGTCGCTACCCACTGCTTTAGCGAGGTAACTCCAGGAAAACAGACAAAACTGACAACAGGCTCAGTCTCTATAGCTATCATGTGTAATACATTGAAACCACAGCTTCCTATCCACATCCCTCTCATTTTTTTTTTTTTTTTAATTTTCCAAAAGAAGGAACAGAGAAGGGGGCCGGGTGAGGATGTTCCCTCAGAGGCCCAGTCCTCTGTTCTTGGCGCTACCTAGCTAATGCGGGAAATGGCGAATAGTATGAAAGAAAAAGAAAGATACAGGCCTTTCCATGAATTACCCCAGGCACTTCACATGCCCCGGTTCATTCCTCTGACACCACGTTGTCCCCAGTATACCACATCGTTCCAATTCACTCCATATCTTGCAAGCTTTTCACCCCCCTGTATGTTCAGGCCCAGATTGCTCAAAATCTTTATCACTCCATCCTTGTACCTCCAATTTGGTCTTCCGCTTCTCCTTGTTCCCTTCACCATATGACACATATATCCTCTTTGTCAATCTTTCCTCACTCATTCTCTCCATATGTCCAAACCATTTTAACACACCCTCTTCTGCTCTCTCAACCTCTCTCTTTTTATTTCCACACATATCTCTTACCCTTTCATTACTTACTCGATCAAACCACCTCACACCACACACTGTCCTCAAAGAATTCATCTCCAACACATCCACCCTCTTCCATACACCCCTATTTATAGACCATGCCTCATAACCATAAACCATTGTTGGAAGTACTATCCCTTCAAACATACCCATTTTTACTCTCTGAGAAAACATTCTCTCCTTCCACACATTCTTCATCACTCCTAGAACCTTCCCCCACCTTGTGACTCACTTCCGCTTTCATGGTTCCATCCGCTGCTAAGTTGATTCCCATTCAAACTTACATCCTAATCAACTTGACCTTAAACCCTACAAAACTTAATAACCTTGCTCGTATTCACATTTACTCTCAACTTTCTCCTTTCACAAATTTTTCCAAACTTGGACACCAACTTCTGCAGTTTCTCATCCAAATCAGCCACTATAGCTGTATCATCGGCGAACAATAACTGACTCAATTCCCAGTCCCTCTCATCCACAACAGACTGCATACTTGCCCCTCTCTCAAAAACTCTTGCATTTACCTCGCTAACAACCCCATCCATAAACAAATTAAACAACCATGGGAACATCACACACCCCTGCCACAAACCGACATTCACTGGGACCCATTCACTCTCCTGTCTTCATACTCGTACACACACCTCACATCCTTGGCAAAGGCTTTTCACTGCTTCTAGCTACTTACCTCCCACACCGTATACTCTTAAAACCTTCCACACAGCATCTATATCAAGACTATCATAGGCCTTCTCCACATCCAAAAATGCTATATACAAATCCAACTGTTTTTCTAAAGAATTTTTCACATACGTTTTTCAAAGCAAACACTTGATCCACACATCCTCTACCACTTCTGAAACTACACTGCTCTTCCCCAGTCTGATGCTCTGTACATGCCTTCACCCTATCAATCAATACCCTCCTATATAATTTCCCCGGAGAACTCAACAAACTTATGCCTCTGTAGTATGAACACTCACCTTTATCCCTTCTGCCTTTGTACAATGGCAATATGCATACATTCCGCCAATCCTCAGGCCCTTCACCAATATTTATACATAAACTGAATATCCTTACTAACCAATCAACAACACAGTCACCCCCTTTTTTAATTGATTCTCCAGCAATACCATCCAAACCCATTGCCTTCCTGGATTTCATCTTCCTTAAAGCTTTCTCTACCTCTTCTCTCTTTACAAAACCATTCTCCCTGACCCTCTCACTTCGCACACCACCCCGACCAAAACACCCTATATCTGCCAATCTATCATCATACACATTTCAGAAACTTTCAAAATACTCACTACATCTCATTTCATCACTATCTGTTATTACCCCCCCACTTGTACTTGCCCCCTTTCATCGTTGTTCCCATTTGTTCTCTTGTCCTACGCATCTTTTAATCCTCCCTAAAATTTAATGATACTCTCTCGCCCCAACTCTAATTTGCCCTCTTTTTCACCTCTTGCACCTTCCTCTTGAACTCCTGATGCTTTCTTTCGTATATCTCCCAGTCATCTGCACAACATCCCTGCAAATATCATCCAAACGCCTCTCTTTCCTCTTTCACGAACAACCTTACTTCTTCATCCCACCACTCACTACCCTTTCTAATCTGCCCACCTCCCACCTTTTTCATGCCACATGAATCTTTTGCGCAAGCCATCATTGCTTCCCTAAATACATCCCATTCCTCCCCACTCCCTTCGCGTCATTTGCTCTTACCTTTTGCAGTTCTACACTAAATCTCTTCTGGTACTTCACATAAGTCTCCTTTCCAAGCTCATTAACTCTCACCACTCTCCTCTCCCCAACATTCCCTCCTCTTTTCTGGAAACCTCTACAAATCTTCACCTTTACCTCCTCAAGACAGTGACCAGACATCCCTCAAGCTGCCCCTCTCAGCACATCAACATCCACAAGTCTCTCTTTTACACGCCTATCAATCAACACATAATCCAATAATGCCCTTTGACCATCTCTCCTACTCACATACATACACTTATCTTTCTTTTTAAACCAAGTATTCCCAATCAGTAGTCTTTTTTCAGCACACAAATCCACAAGCTCTTCACCATTTCCATTTACAACACTGAACACCCCATGTACACCAATTATACCCTGAACTGCCACACTACCCACATTCGCATTTAAATCAACCATCACTGTAACTCAATCTCGTGCATCAAAGCTGTGAACACACTCACTCAGCTGCTCCCAAAACACTTGCCTCTCACGATCTGTATTCTCATGACCAGGTGCATGGGCACCAATAATCACCTATCTCCCTCAATCCACTTTCAGTTTTATTCAAATCAATCCAGAGTTTACTTTCTTACACTCTAACACATACTCTCACAACTCCTGCTTCAGAAGCAGTGCTACTCCTTCCTTAGCTCTTGTCCTCTCATCAACCCCTGACTTTACTCCCACGACTTTTCCAAATCACTCTCTCCTTTACCCTTGAGCTTCATTTCACTCAGATCCAAAACACACAAGTTTCTTTCCTCAAACATACTACCTATCTCTCTTTTCATCTCATCTTGGTTGCATCCACACACATTTAGACACCCCAATCTGAGCCTTCAAGGAGGATGAGCACTCCCCGCTTGACTCCTTCCTCTGTTTCCCTTTCTATAAATCTAAACAGAAGGAGAGGGTGATCTTCATCCCCAAAGCTACTGCTCCCCTTAGACGCCTTCTACGACATACAGGGAATAAGTGGGAAGTATCCATTCTTCCTTATCGCTATATTCATTTTCATTATACTTAATCGCTACTTCCCTTAACAGCGAGGTAGCGCCAGGAAAGAGACGACAAATGACCCATCCACTCATACAGACATATATGTACATAAACACCCATACATGCATATAAATGAATATACATATCAACATATGCATATATGTACATACATATACATATAAATACACAGACATATACATACATACACATGTACATATTCACACTTGCTTGTCTTCATCCATTCCTGTCGCTACCCCGTCACACAAGATATAGCGTTGCTACCCCTTCTTCAGTGAGATAGAGCCAGAAAAACAGAAAAAAGGCCACATTCGTTCACATTAAGTCTCTAGCTGTCTTGCGTAATGCACCGAAACCACAGCTCCCTATCCACTTCCAAGCCCCACAGACCTTTCCATGGTTTACCTCAGACGCTTCATATACCCTGGTTCAGTCCACTGACAGCACGTCGACCTCGGTATACAACATCGTTCCAATTCTCTCTAATCCTTGCACGCCTCTCATCCTCCTGTATGTTCAGGCCCCGATCGCTAAAAATCTTTTTCACTCCATCCTTCCACCTCCAATTTTGGTCTTCTGCTTCTCGTTCCCTTCGGCTCTGACACATATATCCTCTTTGTCAATCTTTCCTCAATCATTCTCTCCATATGTCCTGAAAATTTCAACACACCGTCTTCTGCTCTCTCAACCACACTCTTTTTTATTTCCACACATCTCTCTTACCCTTTCATTACTTACTCAATCAAACCACCTCACACCACATGTTGTCCTCAAACATTTCATTTCCAACACATCCACCTTCCTCCATACAACCCTATCCACAGCCTATGCCTCGTAACCATATAACATCGGTGGAACTGCTGTTCCTTCCAACATACCCATTTTTGCTCTCCAAGATAACGTTCTCTTCTTCCACACATTCATCATCATCCTCAGAACCTTAGCCCCCTTCCCTACCCTATAACTTGCTTCCACTTCTATGGTTGCATCCAATGCTATGGCCACTCCCAGATATCTAAAACAGTTCACTTCCAATTTTTCTCCATTCAACTTTACATTCCAATTTACTTGTCCCTCAACCCTACTGAACCTAATGACCTAGCTCTTATTCACATTTCCTCTCAGCTTTCTCCTTTCACACATTTTTCCAAACTCAGTCACCAACATTTGCAATTTCTCACCCGAATCAGCCACAAAACTGACTCACTTCCCAGTCCCTCTCATCCATAAGAGACTGCATACTTGTCCCTCTCATCCATAACAGACTGCATACTTGTCCCTCTCTCCAAAACTCTTGCATTTACCTCCCTAACCACCCCATCCATAAACAAACTAAACAACAATTGGGACATTACATACCCCTGCCGCAAACCGACATTCGCGGGGAACCAATCACTCTCCTCTCTTCCCACTCGTACACATGCCTTACATCCTTGGTATAAACTTTTCACTGCTTGCAGCAATTTACCTCCCACACCGTACACTCTTAAAACCTTCTACAAAGCATCTCTATGAACCCTATCATATGCCATCTCTACATCCATAAATGCTACATACAAATCCATCTGTTTTTCTAAGCATTTCTCACATACTTTTTCTAAGCAAACACCTGATCCACACATCCTTTACCACTTCTGAAACCACACTGCTCTTCCCCAATCTGATCTCTGTACATGCCTGCACCCTCTCAATCAATATCCTCCCATATAATTTCCCAGGAATACTCAAAAAACTCATGCCTCTGAACATTCACCTTTATCCCATTTGCCTTTGTACAGTGGCACTATGCATGCATTCTGCCAATCCTCAAGTACTTCACCATGATCCATACATACAATGAATATCTTTACCAGTCAAATAAACAGTCAAACAAATGCCTATAAACACATATACATACATATACATATACATATCAACAAAGGTAAAGGGGATAAAAGTGAGTGTTCAAATTACGGAGGCATAAGTTTGTTGAGCATTCCTGGGAAATTATATGGGTGGATATTGACTGAGAGGGTGAAGGCAAGTACAGAGCATCAGACTGGGGAAGAGCAGTGTGGTTTCAGAAGTGGTAGAGGATGTGTGGATCAGGTGTTTGCTTTGTAGACTGTGTGTGAGAAATACTTAGAAAAACAAGGATTTGTATCTAGCACTTATCGATCTGCAGATGGCATGTGATAGGGTTGATAGAGACGCCTTGTGGAAGGTTTTAGGAGTATATAGTGTGTAAGGTAAGTTCCTGGAGTCAGTGGAAAGTTTTTATCAAGGATGTAAAGCATGCGTATGAGTAAGAAGAGAGGAGAGTGATTGGTTCTCAGTGAATGTCAGTTTGAGGTAGGGGTGTGTGACGTCCCCAAGGTTATTGAATTTGTTTATGGATGGGGTGGTTAGGGAGGTAAATGTAAGAGTTTTCAATGGTTTCAATGCATTGCACATGACAGCTAGAGACTGAGTGTGAACGAATGTGGCCTGTTTTGTCTTTTCCTGGCGCTACCTCGCGGGGTGTTGTGTGCTATTTCATGTGTGGCGGAGTGGCGACGAAATGGATGAAGGCAGCAAGTATGAATATGTACATGTGTATATGTCTGAGTATGTATATATATGTATACGTTGAAATGTATAGGTATGTACTTGTGCGTGTGTTGGCGTATATGTATATACATGTGCATATAAGTGTGCTGGGCCATTCTTTCATCTGTTTCCTTGTGCTACTTCGCTAACGCGGGAGACGGCGATTAAGTATAATGAATACATTCAATCTCCCAGTCATAACATGATAAAATTGTCTTACCCATTTTTTTTATCCCACAAACACTTCTTTTCTTTTCATTTAACTGATTATTTCTCTCTCCCTCTAAAAGTCCCTCAACAAGAAAGATACATTGTTCCAAGAATACCTTGGAACATACCAAAAAGAATTCAAATATGTGACAGCCCAACCAGAAAGATAAAACTGCTATCCAGTGAACTGCCAGTTGAAACAAGACAGTTGCATGGAACAACAGAAACATTTGAAAGAATACTTGACATATGGATGAAATCAATTCCAGATGAAGCAAATATGTAATGCATGTGGCAGCTGAGAAAAAGTCTTACTCATTAAGCTTGATGTGGAGTGAGGGTTTAATGCCAGCCATGCTATTGTGGCTAAATCTTGTCCTATGTACTCTCTCTCTCTCTCTCTCTCTCTCTCTCTCTCTCTCTCTCTCTCTCTCTCTCTCTCTCTCTCTCTCCATGAGCAACATGAATTCTCTCCCATGGCAAGTCAGACTGGAGTGCAATCACAGTTAGGATTTCAAACACAAATAGGAATGAGATCTTCAAGGAAATAACCTTGTCACCAACACAAAAATATACTGTAAGCAAATAAGGCAAATAATCAGTGTGCTAACACCAAAAAAAAGAAGAAAAATAATGGAAAACAGAAGAGGCCCAAAGATGGAAAACACTGATGAATAGAAGAACATGGAAAAGGAAGAGAAGTTACTAATAAGCGAGGTTTCATGAAAAAATAAGGAATACCAATGAGGAGATAATAAAATCCCCTAAACATGAACAAACAGAATGAATATAAAGTTATACAAAATATGAACAGGAACCCAAAGTTACTATTCTCGTTCAAGATGTAAATCTTTGAATCTTACCAAAGAAAGTAGCAAAACAAAACATCAATGGTAAGGTAAGAACAAGGCTCAAAGAGTTTTTGCTGAAGGAAAATTTATAGGATTTAAGGAACATGGGAAGTAAAGTAAAAATACTATTAAAAGGGAGAACTAAAAGAATCTTGGTGACAATGGGAGGTATGGGATCAACTCTATAAAATGATTTGTTTGCTAAGTTAAGGGATTTATCAATGAAAGATCTAGGGTACTTTAACTTAGATCCAATAGAATGTATCTCCTCAAACTCATCATCAATATACTCTGGACTGCAAATACGTAATGCCCTAAAGAATATAGACTGAAATGATGATAACCCTGTCATGTTGAGATGAGTAATAATGGATATATGAGCAAACATTAGTAGGTTTTCTGTATATGCTAAACTTACACTTGTTTCCTTGCCTATGGATCATGCAATCTAAAATTGGTAACATACCATTATTTTCAATTTCTACAGTAAATTTGATGGAAAGCACTAAATTGTTAAGTAAGGGGAGAAATGTTTGTAAATTTTCATTTGTTGACCAAACACAAAGAACATCATCTACATACCTAAACCAAACTGCATTTGAAGGTAAGATGTCCTTCAGCAATTTTGTTTAAAAAAATTCCATTCAAAGATTACTTTGTACAGGTGAAAGAGAGTTACCTATTGCCATACCAAAATTTGAGCATAATAATCTCCATTGAATTGAAATACACAGTCCTTTATACACAGTTTCATTAGTTCAATGAAAACAGACTTTGAAACAGGTAAATAAATATCATCCAAAACATCATATAAATATTCTAAAAGGTCATCAACTGGAACTTTTGTGAAAAGTGAGGAAACATCAAAGCTAACAAGTTTGAAATCAAAATTAACATTGATGATGTTAAGCTTGTTAATAAATCTACATTTTTCATGATAATAGAATTTGATACCTTACCCTCTAAAGGGCTTAATAAAGAAACTAACCATTTTGACAATTTATATGTGATGGGGCCTACTGAACTCACTATAGGTCTTGCTGGAAAATTCTGTTTATGTGTTTAGACAAGTCCATATATATATGGCAATAAAGGGGACAAAGATGACAAACTTTTGATAGGAGAACCATTACCTTTCAACAACTTCAGTTCTTTATTGAAATGGGAATTAACTGCTTCTAGGGGATTCTTACCGAGTTTGATATGTTGTGTCATCATTTAAAAGATCATTCATTTTAGATAAATAATTACTTTTGCCCATAATCACAACAGTGTTAGCCTTATCTGCTTTAGTAATATGTATATCATTGTCTTTTTTTTAAGGTGTTAATAGCTCTTATTAATCTTTTAGGGCAATTAGGTTCCACTGTTTTTGACAACCTGGCATGCACTAAAACCTTACAGGTATTAATTTCATCATTAGATAAATTACTGCATTTCTCTAAATTGCAAAAAGACTTTGTGACATCAACACAGCGGGCTTCCCTGTTAGAGCACACAAAACTTAGTCCATAGCCTAAAGCACACAAGGAATCCTTATCTAGTTGTTTAAGTAGAAGGGTTCGTGTTATTAGTCCACTCGCTGTTCAATAAGATGGTCCAACTTACAATTCAGTTTCATTTGTAGCCTATTGGGTTCATTTCTTAATCTATCATAGCAATAGTCCAACATCCGGTTCTTCCAATATGTCGGTATAGCCATTTGAAAGGCACGTTTCTTCTCTCTTGCAATACGAAAAGCCTCCTGAGGCTATTTCAATCTTCTTTAATTCAATATGTTTCTTTAAAATGATGTTTTGGAATTGGTCAAATGGTCGACCAGACAGTTGCAACAATCGCTGGGGTTGGACAGATCTTGGCATCACTTGTTCATCAAGGCATTCCTAAGGAATCCACATTGTAATTTCAACTGGTGGGCCTTGATTAACGATTTGGAGAAAGCAGTAACATTTTAAAGACTGACTGACTAACTGCCAAATATGTTTGTTGTTTGTTGGGTTGTATGGCCATAGACCCATGAGGAAGGTTATTAGGCCCGCTCCCAAACAGCCTGTGGTAGGACTTATACAAGTGTTGTCCAAAACGTTTTACATCATTGTAGTGGCTGAAACGTTTTATATAATTCTGGTGGCAGAAACGTTTTACATCATTCTGGTGACTGAAACGTTTTACATCATTCTGGTGGCTGAAACGTTTTACATCAGTCTGGTGGTTGAAACGTTTTACGTCATTCTGGTGGCTGAAACGTTTTACATCATTCTGGTGGCTGAAACGTTTTTCATCATTCTGGTGGCTGAAACGTTTTTCATCATTCTGGTGACTGAAACGTTTTACATAATTCTGGTGACTGAAACGTTTTCCATCATTCTGGTGGCTGAAACGTTTTCCATCATTCTGGTGGCTGAAACGTTTTACATCGTTCTGGTAGCTGAAACGTTATGCATTGTTTCTGTATAGAAATCCGTCAGTTTGGTGGTAAACGATAAATGCAACACAACTCTTTGTGAATAATTTGAAGAGTGTATAACCTTAATGGAGAACAGGCGGCGGTCTCCAGTGTATAGCCTCGTCCTACCTCGAGCGTAACACAAGCTGGTAAACACTGCTGACTCTCCAGTTCCCTTATCTGTCGCTAATGGGCTGGGCTATGGTGCATAGTGTGCGTGTGTGTGTGTGTGTATAGGGCAAGTATATTCTTGATCATTTACCACATGGGTTAGCAGTGGTACCTTACATACTTGAACTACTATTGTCCACTCATGTGGCTTACATTCCATCTTACATTCTCGCATGGTAGCGACACCCATTAGTACATCTATAAACTTTACCTGATCAACAACGTAACATTGTAGTCTTGTAGTTCTAGCTAAGACTTGTAACTCTAATGTTAATTTTCCTAATATCTTCAATGGCTGTCCGGACACTCCAGTTACACCACATGTTCCTCTGTCACATTTTTGTTTCGATCCATCTGGCAGTCTTTTACTGCAATCTAATTGAACCAAATTGGTTTCTGCTCCAGTGTCTACCAAAACCTCTGCTGTTATCCCACAAAAATTGGCAAAAATTAATGGCCCTGTCGTGCCATTAACACCTAAGCTCAGACACTCGTCCTTTACCTAAAATTGTTTTATCACTAAAATAAAAAAAAGCTAATTTTTCCATTGGTCAAACAAGTCGGGTTGGGGTTCCCTTTTCCTCCCCCCTTGGGGTTTTTTCCCAGGCTGGTTTTTGAGGTTTGCCTACCTCCTTTTGATCCCCGCCCCGGGTGGGTTTTGCCTACTCCCTTTTGTTTCCCCGGCCCCGGGTTTTTGAGGGCCAACTCCCTTTTTTTTTCTCAGGCTGGTTTTTGAGGCCTCCTCCCCCATTTTGTTTCCCAAGGCCGGGTTGAGGTCCTCCCCGATCCGGCTTTTTTGAGGGCCTACTCCCCTTTTGTTTCCCCAGGCTGGGTTTGAGGGGCCTATTTCCCCTTTTGATCCCCGCCCCGGTGGGGAGCTCCCTAACTTGTTTCACCGGGGTCGTTTGAGGCCTTTTTTTTTCAATAAAAAACAAGGTGGGAAAGGGGCCTTACTTGGGAAAATAAATCGGTTTTCCTTCCTTGCAGGGGGGGCCCAGGTGAGGGCTAACAAACATTTAAATAAGGTCAGTTGGGGCCTATTTCCTTGTTTTAAAGGTAGATAGGGGGGCCTCCCTAAAATTTTTTCCCCACTAAAGGCCAAAAAGGTTGAGGGGGTTTTTTTCCTAAAACACTTTAAAAAGGCTCGTAAGAAATTACAATTTTTCCCCAACTTTTTTTTAGCCTCCTAACCCATTGACACCAAGGCTCAGATGAGGAGCCTCCCTACACATTGATCACCAAGGCCCAGGTGAGGAGCCTACCTACACACTGGTCACCAAGGCTCAGGTGAGGAGCCTACTTACACATTGGTCACCAAGGCTCAGGTGAGGAGCCTACCTACACACTGGTCACCAAGGCTCAGATGAGGAGCCTCCCTACACATTGATCACTAAGGCCCAGGTGAGGAGCCTACCTACACACTGGTCACCAAGGCTCAGGTGAGGAGCCTACTTACACATTGGTCACCAAGGCTCAGGTGAGGAGCCTACCTACACATTGATCACCAAGGCTCGGGTGAGGTGCCTACCTACACATTGATCACCAAGGCTCGGGTGAGGAGCCTACCCACACATTGATCATCAAGGCTCAGGTGAGGAGCCTACCTACACATTGATCATCAAGGCTCGGGTGAGGAGCCTCCCTACACATTGATCACCAAGGCTCAGGTGAGGAGCCTACCTACACACTGGTCACCAAGGCTCAGGTGAGGAGCCTACTTACACATTGGTCACCAAGGCTCAGGTGAGGAGCCTACCTACACATTGATCACCAAGGCTCGGGTGAGGTGCCTACCTACACATTGATCACTAAGGCCCAGGTGAGGAGCCTACCTACACACTGGTCACCAAGGCTCAGGTGAGGAGCCTACTTACACATTGGTCACCAAGGCTCAGGTGAGGAGCCTACCTACACATTGATCACCAAGGCTCGGGTGAGGTGCCTACCTACACATTGATCACCAAGGCTCAGGTGAGGAGCCTACCTACACACTGGTCACCAAGGCTCAGATGAGGAGCCTCCCTACACATTGATCACTAAGGCCCAGGTGAGGAGCCTACCTACACACTGGTCACCAAGGCTCAGGTGAGGAGCCTACTTACACATTGATCACCAAGGCTCAGGTGAGGAGCCTACCCACACATTGATCATCAAGGCTCAGGTGAGGAGCCTACCTACACATTGATCACCAAGGCTCAGGTGAGGAGCCTACCTACACATTGATCATCAAGGCTCGGGTGAGGAGCCTACCTACACATTGATCATCAAGGCTCAGGTGAGGAGCCTACCTACACATTGATCATCAAGGCTCAGGTGAGGAGCCTACCTACACATTGATCACCAAGGCTCGGGTGAGGAGCCTACCTACACATTGATCACCAAGGCTCGGGTGAGGTGCCTACCTACACATTGATCATCAAGGCTCGGGTGAGGAGCCTACCTACACATTGATCATCAAGGCTCAGGTGAGGAGCCTACCTACACACTGATCATCAAGGCTCGGGTGAGGAGCCTACCTACACGCTGATCTTTTATGTTATTATTATCTTACCATTGTAACCGTCCACCACCCATGACGTTGTCTTCATCGCCCATTCTAATCTCTGTTTCATGTTGGCAGCTTTGTTTACATAGACACTATCATTCTCCTTATTGATAATATCTAACTCTAAAATTTCTATATATATCGCCAACACGTTATCTCTCTTCTCACGCTTAGAGAATTCCCTCTAAAATTGTTTAAATTCTTCCCATCTCTGAGTTCTGGCATTTGAGCAATTTCCCTGGCCCCTCCATGCTTATAAAATTTTTTAGGCTCAGAGCTTCCTTAATCGAATCCCTATCTGAGGGAGTCCTATCCTCGTCAGAGGATGAGTTTTCTGTATTTGTCAACCACAACTCTAAACTCTCATAATTTGCCTTGAACTGGGTATAAACAGTATCTTTACGTACTAATTAATGGATCACAGAGGAAGGTGCTTCTGGAGCAGTCATGTTTATTATAACCCATGATCTAAGTCTCATAAAGCCTTACAGCAGTATAATACCAGATCACATGACAGTCATGGGTTGTCCTTGATGACTTATACAGTGTGCACCTCCTCGTGATGACGTATACAGTGTGCACCTCCTCGTGATGACGTATACAGTGTGCACCTCCTCGTGATGACGTATACAGTGTGCACCTCCTCGTGATGACGTATACAGTGTGCACCTCCTCGTGATGACGTATACAGTGTGCACCTCCTCGTGATGACGTATACAGTGTGCACCTCCTCGTGATGACGTATACAGTGTGCACCTCCTCGTGATGACGTATACAGTGTGCACCTCCTCGTGATGACGTATACAGTGTGCACCTCCTCGTGATGACATATACAGTGTGCACCTCCTCGTGATGACGTATACAGTGTGCACCTCCTCGTGATGACATATACAGTGTGCACCTCCTCGTGATGACATATACAGTGTGCACCTCCTCGTGATGACATATACAGTGTGCACCTCCTCGTGATGACATATACAGTGTGCACCTCCTCGTGATGACATATACAGTGTGCACCTCCTCGTGATGACATATACAGTGTGCACCTCCTCGTGATGACATATACAGTGTGCACGTCCTCGTGATGACGTATACAGTGTGCACCTCCTCGTGATGACATATACAGTGTGCACCTCCTCGTGATGACATATACAGTGTGCACCTCCTCGTGATGACATATACAGTGTGCACCTCCTCGTGATGACATATACAGTGTGCACGTCCTCGTGATGACGTATACAGTGTGCACCTCCTCGTGATGACCCTCACCAGGATGACGGTGCCACTGTCGTCTTAGGAGTAAAGTAGCGTTGATGACGTTGACAGGAGTAAATTAGCGTTGATGACGTTGACAGGAGTAAAGTAGCGTTGATGACGTCGAGAGGAGTAAAGTAGCGTTGATGACGTTGACAGGAGTAAAGTAGCGTTGATGACGTCGAGAGGAGCAAAGTAGCGTTGATGACGTCGAGAGGAGCAAAGTAGCGTTGATGACGTCGACAGGAGTAAGGTAGCGTTGATGACG
Source organism: Panulirus ornatus (assembly GCF_036320965.1). NCBI lineage: Eukaryota > Metazoa > Arthropoda > Malacostraca > Decapoda > Palinuridae > Panulirus > Panulirus ornatus. The sequence goes on from NC_092253.1 coordinate 16,969,745, forward strand.
TTGAGAGGAGCAAAGTAGCGTTGATGACGTCGACAGGGGCAAAGTAGCGTTGATGACGTCGTCAAGAGTAAAGTAGCGTTGATGACGTCATATCCTTGATTTGTTAATTAGGGACCATTCCCTAAATACTTTCCTGCACTCACCATCAAGCTGGCCACCATTTCCTGCACTCACCATCAAGCTGACCATCATTTCCTGCACTCACCATCAAGCTGGCCACCATTTCCTGCACTCACCATCAAGCTGGCCACCATTTCCTGCACTCACCATCAAGCTGGCCATCATTTCCTGCACTCACCATCAAGCTGGCCATCATTTCCTGCACTCACCATCAAGCTGACCACCATTTCCTGCACTCACCATCAAGCTGACCATAGTTTCCTGCACTCACCATCAAGCTGGCCATCATTTCCTGCACTCACCATCAAGCTGGCCATCATTTCCTGCACTCACCATCAAGCTGACCACCATTTCCTGCACTCACCATCAAGCTGACCATAGTTTCCTGCACTCACCATCAAGCTGGCCACCATTTCCTGCACTCACCATCAAGCTGGCCACCATTTCCTGCACTCACCATCAAGCTGGCCACCATTTCCTGCACTCACCATCAAGCTGGCCATCATTTCCTGCACTCACCATCAAGCTGGCCATCATTTCCTGCACTCACCATCAAGCTGACCAATCTTTCCTGTCACTCACCATCAGCTGACCACCATTTCCTCTGCACTCACCATCAAGCTGGCCATCATTTCCTGCACTCACATCAAGCTGCGCATCCATTTCCTGCACTCACCATCAAGGGGCCACCCATTTCCTGCATCTCACCATCAAGCTGGCCACCATTTCCTGCAACTCACCAGCAAGCTGACCCACCATTGTCCTGCACTCCACCATCAAGCTGGCCACCATTTCCTGCACTCACCATCAAGCTGCCCATCATTTCCTGCACTCACCATCAAGCTGGCCACCATTTCCTGAACCTCACCATCAAGCTGGCCACCATTCCTGCACTCACCATCAAGCTGGCCTCCATTTCCTGCACTCACCATCAAGCTGACCCACCATTTCCTGCACTCACCATCACGCTGGCCACCATTTCCTGCACTCACCATCAAGCTTGGTCATAGACAGTTTCCTGCACTCACCACAGCTGACCACCATTTCCTGCACTCACCATCAAGCTGGCCGTAGTGACGCAAAGACAGAGCAGGGCAGGGCAGGGTAGGCTAGGACAGGGTAGGGCAGGGCAGGGAAGGGCAGGATAGGGGAGGACAGGGCAGGGCAGGGTAGGGCAGGACAGGACAGGACAAAGTAGGACAGGGCAGGCAGGACAGGACAGGACAGGGCAAGGCAGGGCAGTACAGGACAGGACAAGGTAGGACAGAGCAGAGCAGGGCAGGCAGGACAGGGCAGGACAGAATAGAGCAGAGCAGGGAAGGCAGGACAGGGCAGGGCAGGACAGAACAGGGCAGGGCAGGACAGAACAGGGCAGGGCAGGGTAGGACAGGGCAGGGCAGGGCAGGACAGAACAGGGCAGGACAGGATAGAACAGGGCAGGACAGGGCAGGACAGGACAGGAGAGGACAGGGCAGGACAGAATAGAGCAGAGCAGGGAAGGCAGGACAGGGCAGGGCAGGGCAGGACAGGGCAGGGCAGGGCAGGAAGAACAGGGCAGGACAGGATAGAACAGGGCAGGACAGGGCAGGACAGGACAGGGCAGGACAGAACTTTAAATCATGAGTTCTCTCTCACACGAGGATCTTGTCCATACATACATTTTGGAGTCCGTTGAAGACGCAGGAGAGCTCAGCAGGATGTCACAATGAAGTCAGGAATGACAGCTTGAGTAAGAGACGACGACTCACATACGGAGGAGGGGATGTCACGAGAGCAGTGATGAGTTATACGACCAACGGATATACACATTATACCAAGCAAGGAATTGATGTGTGATGAATAACCAACTCGTCTTTCATGAGTGCCATATGATTTATGTTAATGAAGAAGGTGGGGATGAGAGAGAGAGAGAGAGAGAGAGAGAGAGAGAGAGAGAGAGAGAGAGAGAGAGAGAGAGAGAGAGAGAGAGAGAGAGAGAGAGAGAGAGAGAGAGAGAGAGAGAGAGAGAGAGAGTGCAATGCGGTGTTATGCAAGGATGGTGGAGGGACCTCATCATGACCTTACCAAGAGAAAGTTGGCTGTGTACCAGCTGACCACCTCCGTGCAGGTAGCATGATAACCCAGACACATGTGTTCTCCTTCTCACAGGGAGACATGGTAAGCCCACCCCAATACTCTCCCACACCCTCACCTCACCCACACTACCCTCTCCTCACACTCACCGTGGGTGATAACACGTTATAACAACACAGTGGAAGGAACAGGTTATAACAACACAGTGTTAGGAAGACCGTGGTACACTTAGACACCATGGTACACTTAGACACCATGGTACACTTAGACTCCATGGTACACTTAGACACCATGGCACACTTAGACTCCATGGTACACTTAAACACCGTGGCACACTTAGACTCCATGGTACACTTAGACTCCATGGTACACTTAGACTCCATGGTACACTTAAACACCGTGGCACACTTAGACTCCATGGCACACTTAGACATCATAGTACACTTTGACACCCTTGCACACTTAGACACCATGGCACACTTAGACATCAAGGAACACTTAGACACTTAGAGACCATGGTACTCTTAGACACCATTGTACACTTAGAAAACATGGTTCACTTAGACACCAGGAGATACTGCACCTATCTCCTAGGAGACCAGAATCCCTTAGTAACCATATCCGTAAACAACATGATACCCAAGCCACCTGCTTGTTCACACCAGATCTCGTCAGTGAAGAAAAATGACCGTGCTGTTCAGGAAGTACTTTGGGCCGCCCCACACCAACCACTTTTTTTTGGAGCGAGTTAAAAATTGAACAGGAAATTCCCAATCAATAATGTTCCTCAATAATGTTCAAAGTAATGTTAGTTCCGACACGAAGGCAAGCAATGGTCGAAATGAGTGACAGTACTACATTGATAACAACGTAATCAATAAATATGAATGTATGACAGTATATTGCATGGTTACCAAATACATTGAGGACTTACCACATAAGACAGATATATCAGTGGAGTTGACGATAAAATTTTTATTAATGATTGAGTGGTCATTACGGCCCCAATTAGTCTATATGTGAACTTTGAAAAAGATTGCTAAAACTTGGCAAAAATCTGAATGAAGATTATTTCAAAAAGATGAACGACAAACTTTGTTTCATTAAGAACACAATATATCCAGCATGAATACTGGCTTTCACCAGCCAGGACAAGTGACTGATCACCAGTGTTGTGTGGTTGGTCGGCCTGTTACCTGGTGTTTGTGGTAAGACTCATTTTTGACTGATTCATTGTCAAATGGACCTTCACGATCCGTCACTCATATGTACAGTTGATCAATTCATGAATCTAAATACTAGTTGCCAACAGATTCGGTGGCGTTAGTGCAGTTCCTTCACTTGAACTTTGCCACAACTTCTAGAGATGCAGATGGTAGTCCTTCACTTCTTGATGCCATTATCAAGACAAAAATCCATTTCCTTATACATTTATAGACCCAGTGTTTTCAGATCTTTCTGCGTTAACCACCTCCATCATCTGGATTACAGCAACCATCAGCTCCTGCATGTAGTCAAAATGATAATCCATATTCATGCCATATGTCCATACCAACTTCAAGCTTTTGATTATGTAGTGACAGACATGGTAAAAACAGACCATGTCCCAGCCAGGCCATCTCAGATGAAATAAAAAATGTAAGAGTAAAAGGAAAAGAAAGTAGCAATTATCCCAGGCTCCTCTGACTGCAAATCTGACTCTTAAAGGAAGGAAAGTTATATAAAGAAGGAAAGAATAGAGAAGTTAGAGAATTTCACATCTTAGAAACTGTAGGAAGCAGCAGCCAAACACGTACCTCGGGTCCAAACTTTGGGGGGTGAGGACACATGTAGACTACTCATAAGAAAAATGGCCAGAGTGATAACGATAGAATAGAACGAAGCATTCTTGTCAGTACTGATGCCACCTTTTTTAAAAGAAAAATATACATGAAACTGGAATCGGCAACATTCACCAGGAAATGAATGTGTCTCCCAGAGCACTGTACGCTACCATCATCAACCATCATAAAGCTACATCCACTTCTTCATCGACAAAAGCCGCTTCATTGCTACCTCGACAAAAATGTCCAGAACACCAACAATAAACACATTTTTACAGCATCCAAACGCACTTCAGCTCTCTCAACCACACTCATTACCGCACCTCACTCTTACCATTTTACTATTTATTAGATCAAACTACCTCACACCACATATTGTCCTCAAACAGTTCATTTCCAACACATCCACCCTCCTCCGAATAACCCCATCTAGAGCCCATGTCTTGCAACCATATGATATTGTTGGAACTGCTATTCCTTCAAACATATCCATCTTTACTCTCTGAGATTATGCTCTCTCCCTCCACATATTCTTCAACGCTCTCAGAACCTTCGCCCCCTCCCTCACCCTGTGACTCACTTCCGCTTCCATGGTTCCATTCGCTGTCAAGTCCACTCCCACATACTGAAACACTTCGCTTCCATCAATTTTTTTCCTTTCAAACCCACATCCCAATTAAATTGCCTTTCACCCAGCTGAACCTATTAACCTTGCTCTTATTCACATAAACTCAACCTTCTCGTTTCATACACTTTTCAATACTTAGCTACCAACTTCTGCTGTATCACTGACGAACAACAGCTGACTCATTTCCCAATGGCATCTTATGTACGTCTCTTCCTTGTATATCAAGTAACTGTTCTAGGTCTTCTATCTCTTTTTTGTGTCTTCCCTGAAGATGTGAGCATATGAAAATATATCTGGGAACTTATGTTTCATTTTGCATTTGGTTATATATATATATATATATATATATATATATATATATATATATATATATATATATATATATATATATATTCTATTCCATTATTCTATTACACTTTGTCGCTGTCTCCCGCGTTGGCGAGGTAGCGCAAGGAAACAGACGAAAGAATGGCCCAACCCACCTACATACACATGTATATACATACACATCCACACATGCACATATACATACCTATACATCTCAACGTATACATATATATACACACAGACATATACAGATATACACAGGTACATAATTCATACTGTCTGCCCTTATTCATTCCCGTCGCAACCCCGCCACATAATGAAATACCAACCCCCTCCCCTACATGTGCGCAAGGTACCGCTAGAATAAGACAACAAAAGCCACATTCGTTCACACTCAGTCTCTAGCTGTCATATATAATGCACCGAAACCACAGCTCCCTTTCCACATCCAGGCCCCACAGAACTTTCCACGGTTTACCCCAGACACTTCACATGCCCTGGTTCAATCCATTGACAGCACGTCAACCCCGGTATACCACATCGTTCCAATTCACTCTATTCCTTGCACGCCTTTCACCCTCCTGCATGTTCAGGCCCCGATCGCTCAAAACCTTTTTCACCCCATCTTTCCACCTCCAATTTGGTCTCCCACTTCTCCTCGTTCCCTCCACCTCTGACACATATCCTCTTTGTCAATCTTTCCTCACTCGTTCTCTCCATGTGACCAAACCATTTCAAAACACTCTCTTCTGCTCTCTCTCAACCACATTCTTTTTACCACCACACATCTCTCTTACCCTTTCATTACTTACTCGATCAAACCACCTCACACCACATATTGTCCTTAAACATCTCATTTCCAGCACATCCACCCTCCTCCGCACAACTCTATCTATAGCCCACGCCTCGCAACCATATATCATTGTTGGAACCACTATTCCTTCAAACATACCCATTTTTGCTTTCCAAGATATCGTTCTTGACTTTCACACATTCTTCAACGCTCCCAGAGCTTTCGCCCCCTCCCCCACCCTATGATTCACTTCTGCTTCCATGGTTTCGTCTGCTGCCAAATCCACTCCCAGATATCTAAAACACTTCACTTCCTCCAGTTTTTCTCCATTCAAATTTACCTCCCAATCGACTTGTTCCTCAACCCTACTGTAACTAATAACCTTGCTCTTCTTCACATTCACTCTCAGCTTT